>NW_028270173.1:18198714-18353714 GCF_037043375.1 Chiloscyllium plagiosum | reverse complement strand
TTGTTTCTTGGTCAGATTGTTGACAAGAGCAGACTGCTTGGACATGTGAATGCACACCTTTGGAGCAAACGGGACTTGAATACGGCACTCCGGGGTTGAGAAATGGAGCTGACCCCTCAAAATGCCACCGACTCCCCGGCGAGGAATTGAACCCCGGTCTCCCGCGTGACAGGCGGGGATACTAACCACTATACTACCGAGGATGGGACGGCGTCGCCCTCTGTTTCATTGGTATTAGATAGAATGTTCTTATGTGAAATTTTGATTTGTTGTCAATTTGAATTCTTCTTTAGATCATTCTGCTACCTCTGTGGAGATGATTCAGATATTAGTTATTGTTGTTTTCATGTTTGAATATCTATCTGTAAAGTAATCCGCTGCTGCTGTAAAACAGCCATTTCGTTGTGTCCTACCATCTGTGTTCAACTTCGTCCACTGCTGATCCACGCGCTCTCATTACCTGCCTCCTACAAACTGGTTCACACGCTGGCCTGTAATACAACACAAATCCAACAGCCTGGCTTCAATTCCCACAGCCAAATGGACTCAGCATGAAAGATTCCCCTTTTCAAGCTCATCCCCTCAGGTTCAACTACCACCCATCGATCGCTCCCTCATCAGAGAGCAGTGCTCCTGGAGGACGGTGGTGACTTTACTGTACGCTGCATCAGCTCCACTGTCAACGTCGAAACACTTTGCCAACAATTTCTTGATGTTTATAAAATCATGAGGATGAACAGTTAATCGCAGGGTTACTTCCAACTCACGTCAATCTCTGAGCCATGCATTTAACATCGAAACATAGAAAATAAGTGCAGGGGTAGGCCATTCTGCCCTTCAATTCAGGCAGAATCCGAGGAGCAGGAAAATCAGGATGCTGTCTGACTTGCGTTGCTTTTCCAGCACCACTCTAATCGAGACTCTGATTTCCAGCAACTGCAGTCCTCACTTGTGCCATTCAGCCCTTCAAGACAGCACCACCATTCAATATCATCATGACTGAACGTGGATCTGCATGGGTTTCTCTTCAGAAGGGTCGGTGTGGACTTGTCCGTCTGAATGGCCTGCTTCCACACTGTGGTGATGCTATGATGCCAACAGTGTAGGTTCAGTTCCTGCACGTGCAGCAGACCACAGTGAAGGTTCTGCTTTCTCAACCTTGCCTCTGTGTTGACCTACATGTTAACCCAGCCACTGGGCTTTGTCCTTCTATCGAGAAGAGCAGACAAAAGTGCTTCTCAGATGACTTTGACTTTCCACTGTGGGTGTAGTACAGTCTGCCAGCAGCAGGGGATGGTGTTGCATCACCTTAATCGCAGGATCGGGTCCAATCTCTGAGGGGGACTGACCCCTTTTTGATGTGAGGGAGGGTGTAAAAAAACCTCACATTCATTTGTCGCTACCGGTTGCTTAAAGGTTTTCATTTGCACTCCGTTTGCGCGGGAGTTATATGCCCACTGACGGGACGAAGTAACAAGAAAATCAGAATGGGAAACAGAAATTGCTGGAGAAAGTCAGCATCTGGAGTGGGGGTGAGAGTGGGGGAAGAACGCAGTCAACGTTTCTGGTCCAGTGACCATTCTTCAGGACGGCATTTTTCATTTGTCGTCAAAAAGCAGGAAGTCTCGAATGGGTGCCTGGATAGATGAAAGTGTAAGTTTGCCAGGGAGAGCAGAATTGAGACAATTTTCGGTTTTGTTTGTTGGTCAGATTGTTTACAAGAGCAGACTGCTCGGACATGTGAATGCACACCTTTGGAGCAAACGGGACTTGAATACGGCACTCCGGGGTTGAGAAATGGAGCTGACCCCTCAAAATGCCACCGACTCCCCGGCGGGGAATTGAACCCCGGTCTCCCGCGTGACAGGCGGGGATACTAACCACTATACTACCGAGGATTGGACGGCGTCGCTCTCTGTTTCATTGGTATTAGATAGAATGTTCTTATGTGAAATTTTGATTTGTTGTCAATTTGAATTCTTCTTTAGATCATTCTGCTACCTCTGTGGAGATGATTCAGATATTAGTTATTGTTGTTTTCATGTTTGAATATCTATCTGTAAAGTAATCCGCTGCTGCTGTAAAACAGCCATTTCGTTGTGTCCTACCATCTGTGTTCAACTTCGTCCACTGCTGATCCACGCGCTCTCATTACCTGCCTCCTACAAACTGGTTCACACGCTGGCCTGTAATACAACACAAATCCAACAGCCTGGCTTCAATTCCCACAGCCAAATGGACTCAGCATGAAAGATTCCCCTTTTCAAGCTCATCCCCTCAGGTTCAACTACCACCCATCGATCGCTCCCTCATCAGAGAGCAGTGCTCCTGGAGGACGGTGGTGACTTTACTGTACGCTGCATCAGCTCCACTGTCAACGTCGAAACACTTTGCCAACAATTTCTTGATGTTTATAAAATCATGAGGATGAACAGTTAATCGCAGGGTTACTTCCAACTCACGTCAATCTCTGAGCCATGCATTTAACATCGAAACATAGAAAATAAGTGCAGGGGTAGGCCATTCTGCCCTTCAATTCAGGCAGAATCCGAGGAGCAGGAAAATCAGGATGCTGTCTGACTTGCGTTGCTTTTCCAGCACCACTCTAATCGAGACTCTGATTTCCAGCAACTGCAGTCCTCACTTGTGCCATTCAGCCCTTCAAGACAGCACCACCATTCAATATCATCATGACTGAACGTGGATCTGCATGGGTTTCTCTTCAGAAGGGTCGGTGTGGACTTGTCCGTCTGAATGGCCTGCTTCCACACTGTGGTGATTCTATGATGCCAACAGTGTAGGTTCAGTTCCTGCACGTGCAGCAGACCACAGTGAAGGTTCTGCTTTCTCAACCTTGCCTCTGTGTTGACCTACATGTTAACCCAGCCACTGGGCTTTGTCCTTCTATCGACAAGAGCAGACAAAAATGCTTCTCAGATGACTTTGACTTTCCACTGTGGGTGTAGTACAGTCTGCCAGCAGCAGGGAATGGTGTTGCATCACCTTAATCGCAGGATCGGGTCCAATCTCTGAGCGGGACTGACCCCTTTTTGATGTGAGGGAGGGTGTAAAAAAACCTCACATTCATTTGTCGCTACCGGTTGCGAAAAGGTTTTCATTTGCACTCCGTTTGCGCGGGAGTTATATGCCCACTGACGGGACGAAGTAACAAGAAAATCAGAATGGGAAACAGAAATTGCTGGAGAAAGTCAGCATCTGGAGTGGGGGTGAGAGTGGGGGAAGAACGCAGTCAACGTTTCTGGTCCAGTGACCATTCTTCAGGACGGCATTTTTCATTTGTCGTCAAAAAGCAGGAAGTCTCGAATGGGTGCCTGGATAGATGAAAGTGTAAGTTTGCCAGGGAGAGCAGAATTGAGACAATTTTCGGTTTTGTTTGTTGGTCAGATTGTTTACAAGAGCAGACTGCTCGGACATGTGAATGCACACCTTTGGAGCAAACGGGACTTGAATACGGCACTCCGGGGTTGAGAAATGGAGCTGACCCCTCAAAATGGCACCGACTCCCCGGCGGGGAATTGGACCCCGGTCTCCCGCGTGACAGGCGGGGATACTAACCACTATACTACCGAGGATTGGACGGCGTCGCCCTCTGTTTCATTGCTATTAGATAGAATGTTCTTATGTGAAATTTTGATTTGTTGTCAATTTGAATTCTTCTTTAGATCATTCTGCTCCCTCTGTGGAGATGATTCAGATATTAGTTATTGTTGTTTTCATGTTTGAATATCTATCTGTAAAGTAATCCGCTGCTGCTGTAAAACAGCCATTTCGTTGTGTCCTACCATCTGTGTTCAACTTCGTCCACTGCTGATCCACGCGCTCTCATTACCTGCCTCCTACAAACTGGTTCACACGCTGGCCTGTAATACAACACAAATCCAACAGCCTGGCTTCAATTCCCACAGCCAAATGGACTCAGCATGAAAGATTCCCCTTTTCAAGCTCATCCCCTCAGGTTCAACTACCACCCATCGATCGCTCCCTCATCAGAGAGCAGTGCTCCTGGAGGACGGTGGTGACTTTACTGTATGCTGCATCAGCTCCACTGTCAACGTCGAAACACTTTGCCAACAATTTCTTGATGTTTATAAAATCATGAGGATGAACAGTTAATCGCAGGGTTACTTCCAACTCACGTCAATCTCTGAGCCATGCATTTAACATCGAAACATAGAAAATAAGTGCAGGGGTAGGCCATTCAGCCCTTCAATTCAGGCAGAATCCGAGGAGCAGGAAAATCAGGATGCTGTCTGACTTGCGTTGCTTTTCCAGCACCACTCTAATCGAGACTCTGATTTCCAGCAACTGCAGTCCTCACTTGTGCCATTCAGCCCTTCAAGACAGCACCACCATTCAATATCATCATGACTGAACGTGGATCTGCATGGGTTTCTCTTCAGAAGGGTCGGTGTGGACTTGTCCGTCTGAATGCCTGCTTCCACACTGTGGTGATTCAATGATGCCAACAGTGTAGGTTCAGTTCCTGCACGTGCAGCAGACCACAGTGAAGGTTCTGCTTTCTCAACCTTGCCTCTGTGTTGACCTACATGTTAACCCAGCCACTGGGCTTTGTCCTTCTATCGAGAAGAGCAGACAAAAATGCTTCTCAGATGACTTTGACTTTCCACTGTGGGTGTAGTACAGTCTGCCAGCAGCAGGGGATGGTGTTGCATCACCTTAATCGCAGGATCGGGTCCAATCTCTGAGGGGGACTGACCCCTTTTTGATGTGAGGGAGGGTGTAAAAAAACCTCACATTCATTTGTCGCTACCGGTTGCTTAAAGGTTTTCATTTGCACTCCGTTTGCGCGGGAGTTATATGCCCACTGACGGGACGAAGTAACAAGAAAATCAGAATGGGAAACAGAAATTGCTGGAGAAAGTCAGCATCTGGAGTGGGGGTGAGAGTGCGGGAAGAACGCAGTCAACGTTTCTGGTCCAGTGACCATTCTTCAGGACGGCATTTTTCATTTGTCGTCAAAAAGCAGGAAGTCTCAAATGGGTGCCTGGATAGATGAAAGTGTAAGTTTGCCAGGGAGAGCAGAATTGAGACAATTTTCGGTTTTGTTTCTTGGTCAGATTGTTGACAAGAGCAGACTGCTTGGACATGTGAATGCACACCTTTGGAGCAAACGGGACTTGAATACGGCACTCCGGGGTTGAGAAATGGAGCTGACCCCTCAAAATGCCACCGACTTCCCGGCGAGGAATTGAACCCCGGTCTCCCGCGTGACAGGCGGGGATACTAACCACTATACTACCGAGGATGGGACGGCGTCGCCCTCTGTTTCATTGGTATTAGATAGAATGTTCTTATGTGAAATTTTGATTTGTTGTCAATTTGAATTCTTCTTTAGATCATTCTGCTACCTCTGTGGAGATGATTCAGATATTAGTTATTGTTGTTTTCATGTTTGAATATCTATCTGTAAAGTAATCCGCTGCTGCTGTAAAACAGCCATTTCGTTGTGTCCTACCATCTGTGTTCAACTTCGTCCACTGCTGATCCACGCGCTCTCATTACCTGCCTCCTACAAACTGGTTCACACGCTGGCCTGTAATACAACACAAATCCAACAGCCTGGCTTCAATTCCCACAGCCAAATGGACTCAGCATGAAAGATTCCCCTTTTCAAGCTCATCCCCTCAGGTTCAACTACCACCCATCGATCGCTCCCTCATCAGAGAGCAGTGCTCCTGGAGGACGGTGGTGACTTTACTGTACGCTGCATCAGCTCCACTGTCAACGTCGAAACACTTTGCCAACAATTTCTTGATGTTTATAAAATCATGAGGATGAACAGTTAATCGCAGGGTTACTTCCAACTCACATCAATCTCTGAGCCATGCATTTAACATCGAAACATAGAAAATAAGTGCAGGGGTAGGCCATTCTGCCCTTCAATTCAGGCAGAATCCGAGGAGCAGGAAAATCAGGATGCTGTCTGACTTGCGTTGCTTTTCCAGCACCACTCTAATCGAGACTCTGATTTCCAGCAACTGCAGTCCTCACTTGTGCCATTCAGCCCTTCAAGACAGCACCACCATTCAATATCATCATGACTGAACGTGGATCTGCATGGGTTTCTCTTCAGAAGGGTCGGTGTGGACTTGTCCGTCTGAATGGCCTGCTTCCACACTGTGGTGATTCTATGATGCCAACAGTGTAGGTTCAGTTCCTGCACGTGCAGCAGACCACAGTGAAGGTTCTGCTTTCTCAACCTTGCCTCTGTGTTGACCTACATGTTAACCCAGCCACTGGGCTTTGTCCTTCTATCGAGAAGAGCAGACAAAAATGCTTCTCAGATGACTTTGACTTTCCACTGTGGGTGTAGTACAGTCTGCCAGCAGCAGGGAATGGTGTTGCATCACCTTAATCGCAGGATCGGGTCCAATCTCTGAGGGGGACTGACCCCTTTTTGATGTGAGGGAGGGTGTAAAAAAACCTCACATTCATTTGTCGCTACCGGTTGCGAAAAGGTTTTCATTTGCACTCCGTTTGCGCGGGAGTTATATGCCCACTGACGGGACGAAGTAACAAGAAAATCAGAATGGGAAACAGAAATTGCTGGAGAAAGTCAGCATCTGGAGTGGGGGTGAGAGTGGGGGAAGAACGCAGTCAACGTTTCTGGTCCAGTGACCATTCTTCAGGACGGCATTTTTCATTTGTCGTCAAAAAGCAGGAAGTCTCGAATGGGTGCCTGGATAGATGAAAGTGTAAGTTTGCCAGGGAGAGCAGAATTGAGACAATTTTCGGTTTTGTTTGTTGGTCAGATTGTTTACAAGAGCAGACTGCTCGGACATGTGAATGCACACCTTTGGAGCAAATGGGACTTGAATACGGCACTCCGGGGTTGAGAAATGGAGCTGACCCCTCAAAATGCCACCGACTCCCCGGCGGGGAATTGAACCCCGGTCTCCCGCGTGACAGGCGGGGATACTAACCACTATACTACCGACGATTGGACGGCGTCGCCCTCTGTTTCATTGCTATTAGATAGAATGTTCTTATGTGAAATTTTGATTTGTTGTCAATTTGAATTCTTCTTTAGATCATTCTGCTACCTCTGTGGAGATGATTCAGATATTAGTTATTGTTGTTTTCATGTTTGAATATCTATCTGTAAAGTAATCCGCTGCTGCTGTAAAACAGCCATTTCGTTGTGTCCTACCATCTGTGTTCAACTTCGTCCACTGCTGATCCACGCGCTCTCATTACCTGCCTCCTACAAACTGGTTCACACGCTGGCCTGTAATACAACACAAATCCAACAGCCTGGCTTCAATTCCCACAGCCAAATGGACTCAGCATGAAAGATTCCCCTTTTCAAGCTCATCCCCTCAGGTTCAACTACCACCCATCGATCGCTCCCTCATCAGAGAGCAGTGCTCCTGGAGGACGGTGGTGACTTTACTGTATGCTGCATCAGCTCCACTGTCAACGTCGAAACACTTTGCCAACAATTTCTTGATGTTTATAAAATCATGAGGATGAACAGTTAATCGCAGGGTTACTTCCAACTCACGTCAATCTCTGAGCCATGCATTTAACATCGAAACATAGAAAATAAGTGCAGGGGTAGGCCATTCAGCCCTTCAATTCAGGCAGAATCCGAGGAGCAGGAAAATCAGGATGCTGTCTGACTTGCGTTGCTTTTCCAGCACCACTCTAATCGAGACTCTGATTTCCAGCAACTGCAGTCCTCACTTGTGCCATTCAGCCCTTCAAGACAGCACCACCATTCAATATCATCATGACTGAACGTGGATCTGCATGGGTTTCTCTTCAGAAGGGTCGGTGTGGACTTGTCCGTCTGAATGGCCTGCTTCCACACTGTGGTGATTCTATGATGCCAACAGTGTAGGTTCAGTTCCTGCACGTGCAGCAGACCACAGTGAAGGTTCTGCTTTCTCAACCTTGCCTCTGTGTTGACCTACATGTTAACCCAGCCACTGGGCTTTGTCCTTCTATCGAGAAGAGCAGACAAAAATGCTTCTCAGATGACTTTGACTTTCCACTGTGGGTGTAGTACAGTCTGCCAGCAGCAGGGAATGGTGTTGCATCACCTTAATCGCAGGATCGGGTCCAATCTCTGAGGGGGACTGACCCCTTTTTGATGTGAGGGAGGGTGTAAAAAAACCTCACATTCATTTGTCGCTACCGGTTGCGAAAAGGTTTTCATTTGCACTCCGTTTGCGCGGGAGTTATATGCCCACTGACGGGACGAAGTAACAAGAAAATCAGAATGGGAAACAGAAATTGCTGGAGAAAGTCAGCATCTGGAGTGGGGGTGAGAGTGCGGGAAGAACGCAGTCAACGTTTCTGGTCCAGTGACCATTCTTCAGGACGGCATTTTTCATTTGTCGTCAAAAAGCAGGAAGTCTCGAATGGGTACCTGGATAGATGAAAGTGTAAGTTTGCCAGGGAGAGCAGAATTGCGACAATTTTCGGTTTTGTTTGTTGGTCAGATTGTTTACAAGAGCAGACTGCTCGGACATGTGAATGCACACCTTTGGAGCAAACGGGACTTGAATACGGCACTCCGGGGTTGAGAAATGGAGCTGACCCCTCAAAATGGCACCGACTCCCCGGCGGGGAATTGAACCCCGGTCTCCCGCGTGACAGGCGGGGATACTAACCACTATACTACCGAGGATTGGACGGCGTCGCCCTCTGTTTCATTGGTATTAGATAGAATGTTCTTATGTGAAATTTTGATTTGTTGTCAATTTGAATTCTTCTTTAGATCATTCTGCTACCTCTGTGGAGATGATTCAGATATTAGTTATTGTTGTTTTCATGTTTGAATATCTATCTGTAAAGTAATCCGCTGCTGCTGTAAAACAGCCATTTCGTTGTGTCCTACCATCTGTGTTCAACTTCGTCCACTGCTGATCCACGCGCTCTCATTACCTGCCTCCTACAAACTGGTTCACACGCTGGCCTGTAATACAACACAAATCCAACAGCCTGGCTTCAATTCCCACAGCCAAATGGACTCAGCATGAAAGATTCCCCTTTTCAAGCTCATCCCCTCAGGTTCAACTACCACCCATCGATCGCTCCCTCATCAGAGAGCAGTGCTCCTGGAGGACGGTGGTGACTTTACTGTATGCTGCATCAGCTCCACTGTCAACGTCGAAACACTTTGCCAACAATTTCTTGATGTTTATAAAATCATGAGGATGAACAGTTAATCGCAGGGTTACTTCCAACTCACGTCAATCTCTGAGCCATGCATTTAACATCGAAACATAGAAAATAAGTGCAGGGGTAGGCCATTCAGCCCTTCAATTCAGGCAGAATCCGAGGAGCAGGAAAATCAGGATGCTGTCTGACTTGCGTTGCTTTTCCAGCACCACTCTAATCGAGACTCTGATTTCCAGCAACTGCAGTCCTCACTTGTGCCATTCAGCCCTTCAAGACAGCACCACCATTCAATATCATCATGACTGAACGTGGATCTGCATGGGTTTCTCTTCAGAAGGGTCGGTGTGGACTTGTCCGTCTGAATGGCCTGCTTCCACACTGTGGTGATTCTATGATGCCAACAGTGTAGGTTCAGTTCCTGCACGTGCAGCAGACCACAGTGAAGGTTCTGCTTTCTCAACCTTGCCTCTGTGTTGACCTACATGTTAACCCAGCCACTGGGCTTTGTCCTTCTATCGAGAAGAGCAGACAAAAATGCTTCTCAGATGACTTTGACTTTCCACTGTGGGTGTAGTACAGTCTGCCAGCAGCAGGGGATGGTGTTGCATCACCTTAATCGCAGGATCGGGTCCAATCTCTGAGGGGGACTGACCCCTTTTTGATGTGAGGGAGGGTGTAAAAAAACCTCACATTCATTTGTCGCTACCGGTTGCTTAAAGGTTTTCATTTGCACTCCGTTTGCGCGGGAGTTATAAGCCCACTGACGGGACGAAGTAACAAGAAAATCAGAATGGGAAACAGAAATTGCTGGAGAAAGTCAGCATCTGGAGTGGGGGTGAGAGTGGGGGAAGAACGCAGTCAACGTTTCTTCAGGACGCCATTCTTCAGGACGGCATTTTTCATTTGTCGTCAAAAAGCAGGAAGTCTCGAATGGGTGCCTGGATAGATGAAAGTGTAAGTTTGCCAGGGAGAGCAGAATTGAGACAATTTTCGGTTTTGTTTGTTGGTCAGATTGTTTACAAGAGCAGACTGCTCGGACATGTGAATGCACACCTTTGGAGCAAACGGGACTTGAATACGGCACTCCGGGGTTGAGAAATGGAGCTGACCCCTCAAAATGCCACCGACTCCCCGGCGGGGAATTGAACCCCGGTCTCCCGCGTGACAGGCGGGGATACTAACCACTATACTACCGAGGATTGGACGGCGTCGCCCTCTGTTTCATTGCTATTAGATAGAATGTTCTTATGTGAAATTTTGATTTGTTGTCAATTTGAATTCTTCTTTAGATCATTCTGCTACCTCTGTGGAGATGATTCAGATATTAGTTATTGTTGTTTTCATGTTTGAATATCTATCTGTAAAGTAATCCGCTGCTGCTGTAAAACAGCCATTTCGTTGTGTCCTACCATCTGTGTTCAACTTCGTCCACTGCTGATCCACGCGCTCTCATTACCTGCCTCCTACAAACTGGTTCACACGCTGGCCTGTAATACAACACAAATCCAACAGCCTGGCTTCAATTCCCACAGCCAAATGGACTCAGCATGAAAGATTCCCCTTTTCAAGCTCATCCCCTCAGGTTCAACTACCACCCATCGATCGCTCCCTCATCAGAGAGCAGTGCTCCTGGAGGACGGTGGTGACTTTACTGTATGCTGCATCAGCTCCACTGTCAACGTCGAAACACTTTGCCAACAATTTCTTGATGTTTATAAAATCATGAGGATGAACAGTTAATCGCAGGGTTACTTCCAACTCACGTCAATCTCTGAGCCATGCATTTAACATCGAAACATAGAAAATAAGTGCAGGGGTAGGCCATTCAGCCCTTCAATTCAGGCAGAATCCGAGGAGCAGGAAAATCAGGATGCTGTCTGACTTGCGTTGCTTTTCCAGCACCACTCTAATCGAGACTCTGATTTCCAGCAACTGCAGTCCTCACTTGTGCCATTCAGCCCTTCAAGACAGCACCACCATTCAATATCATCATGACTGAACGTGGATCTGCATGGGTTTCTCTTCAGAAGGGTCGGTGTGGACTTGTCCGTCTGAATGGCCTGCTTCCACACTGTGGTGATTCTATGATGCCAACAGTGTAGGTTCAGTTCCTGCACGTGCAGCAGACCACAGTGAAGGTTCTGCTTTCTCAACCTTGCCTCTGTGTTGACCTACATGTTAACCCAGCCACTGGGCTTTGTCCTTCTATCGAGAAGAGCAGACAAAAATGCTTCTCAGATGACTTTGACTTTCCACTGTGGGTGTAGTACAGTCTGCCAGCAGCAGGGGATGGTGTTGCATCACCTTAATCGCAGGATCGGGTCCAATCTCTGAGGGGGACTGACCCCTTTTTGATGTGAGGGAGGGTGTAAAAAAACCTCACATTCATTTGTCGCTACCGGTTGCTTAAAGGTTTTCATTTGCACTCCGTTTGCGCAGGAGTTATAAGCCCACTGACGGGACGAAGTAACAAGAAAATCAGAATGGGAAACAGAAATTGCTGGAGAAAGTCAGCATCTGGAGTGGGGGTGAGAGTGGGGGAAGAACGCAGTCAACGTTTCTTCAGGACGCCATTCTTCAGGACGGCATTTTTCATTTGTCGTCAAAAAGCAGGAAGTCTCGAATGGGTGCCTGGATAGATGAAAGTGTAAGTTTGCCAGGGAGAGCAGAATTGAGACAATATTCGGTTTTGTTTGTTGGTCAGATTGTTTACAAGAGCAGACTGCTCGGACATGTGAATGCACACCTTTGGAGCAAACGGGACTTGAATACGGCACTCCGGGGTTGAGAAATGGAGCTGACCCCTCAAAATGCCACCGACTCCCCGGCGGGGAATTGAACCCCGGTCTCCCGCGTGACAGGCGGGGATACTAACCACTATACTACCGAGGATTGGACGGCGTCGCCCTCTGTTTCATTGCTATTAGATAGAATGTTCTTATGTGAAATTTTGATTTGTTGTCAATTTGAATTCTTCTTTAGATCATTCTGCTACCTCTGTGGAGATGATTCAGATATTAGTTATTGTTGTTTTCATGTTTGAATATCTATCTGTAAAGTAATCCGCTGCTGCTGTAAAACAGCCATTTCGTTGTGTCCTACCATCTGTGTTCAACTTCGTCCACTGCTGATCCACGCGCTCTCATTACCTGCCTCCTACAAACTGGTTCACACGCTGGCCTGTAATACAACACAAATCCAACAGCCTGGCTTCAATTCCCACAGCCAAATGGACTCAGCATGAAAGATTCCCCTTTTCAAGCTCATCCCCTCAGGTTCAACTACCACCCATCGATCGCTCCCTCATCAGAGAGCAGTGCTCCTGGAGGACGGTGGTGACTTTACTGTATGCTGCATCAGCTCCACTGTCAACGTCGAAACACTTTGCCAACAATTTCTTGATGTTTATAAAATCATGAGGATGAACAGTTAATCGCAGGGTTACTTCCAACTCACGTCAATCTCTGAGCCATGCATTTAACATCGAAACATAGAAAATAAGTGCAGGGGTAGGCCATTCAGCCCTTCAATTCAGGCAGAATCCGAGGAGCAGGAAAATCAGGATGCTGTCTGACTTGCGTTGCTTTTCCAGCACCACTCTAATCGAGACTCTGATTTCCAGCAACTGCAGTCCTCACTTGTGCCATTCAGCCCTTCAAGACAGCACCACCATTCAATATCATCATGACTGAACGTGGATCTGCATGGGTTTCTCTTCAGAAGGGTCGGTGTGGACTTGTCCGTCTGAATGGCCTGCTTCCACACTGTGGTGATTCTATGATGCCAACAGTGTAGGTTCAGTTCCTGCACGTGCAGCAGACCACAGTGAAGGTTCTGCTTTCTCAACCTTGCCTCTGTGTTGACCTACATGTTAACCCAGCCACTGGGCTTTGTCCTTCTATCGAGAAGAGCAGACAAAAATGCTTCTCAGATGACTTTGACTTTCCACTGTGGGTGTAGTACAGTCTGCCAGCAGCAGGGGATGGTGTTGCATCACCTTAATCGCAGGATCGGGTCCAATCTCTGAGGGGGACTGACCCCTTTTTGATGTGAGGGAGGGTGTAAAAAAACCTCACATTCATTTGTCGCTACCGGTTGCTTAAAGGTTTTCATTTGCACTCCGTTTGCGCGGGAGTTATAAGCCCACTGACGGGACGAAGTAACAAGAAAATCAGAATGGGAAACAGAAATTGCTGGAGAAAGTCAGCATCTGGAGTGGGGGTGAGAGTGGGGGAAGAACGCAGTCAACGTTTCTGGTCCAGTGACCATTCTTCAGGACGGCATTTTTCATTTGTCGTCAAAAAGCAGGAAGTCTCGAATGGGTGCCTGGATAGATGAAAGTGTAAGTTTGCCAGGGAGAGCAGAATTGAGACAATTTTCGGTTTTGTTTGTTGGTCAGATTGTTTACAAGAGCAGACTGCTCGGACATGTGAATGCACACCTTTGGAGCAAACGGGACTTGAATACGGCACTCCGGGGTTGAGAAATGGAGCTGACCCCTCAAAATGCCACCGACTCCCCGGCGGGGAATTGAACCCCGGTCTCCCGCGTGACAGGCGGGGATACTAACCACTACACTACCGAGGATTGGACGGCGTCGCCCTCTGGTTCATTGGTATTAGATAGAATGTTCTTATGTGAAATTTTGATTTGTTGTCAATTTGAATTCTTCTTTAGATCATTCTGCTACCTCTGTGGAGATGATTCAGATATTAGTTATTGTTGTTTTCATGTTTGAATATCTATCTGTAAAGTAATCCGCTGCTGCTGTAAAACAGCCATTTCGTTGTGTCCTACCATCTGTGTTCAACTTCGTCCACTGCTGATCCACGCGCTCTCATTACCTGCCTCCTACAAACTGGTTCACACGCTGGCCTGTAATACAACACAAATCCAACAGCCTGGCTTCAATTCCCACAGCCAAATGGACTCAGCATGAAAGATTCCCCTTTTCAAGCTCATCCCCTCAGGTTCAACTACCACCCATCGATCGCTCCCTCATCAGAGAGCAGTGCTCCTGGAGGACGGTGGTGACTTTACTGTATGCTGCATCAGCTCCACTGTCAACGTCGAAACACTTTGCCAACAATTTCTTGATGTTTATAAAATCATGAGGATGAACAGTTAATCGCAGGGTTACTTCCAACTCACGTCAATCTCTGAGCCATGCATTTAACATCGAAACATAGAAAATAAGTGCAGGGGTAGGCCATTCAGCCCTTCAATTCAGGCAGAATCCGAGGAGCAGGAAAATCAGGATGCTGTCTGACTTGCGTTGCTTTTCCAGCACCACTCTAATCGAGACTCTGATTTCCAGCAACTGCAGTCCTCACTTGTGCCATTCAGCCCTTCAAGACAGCACCACCATTCAATATCATCATGACTGAACGTGGATCTGCATGGGTTTCTCTTCAGAAGGGTCGGTGTGGACTTGTCCGTCTGAATGGCCTGCTTCCACACTGTGGTGATTCTATGATGCCAACAGTGTAGGTTCAGTTCCTGCACGTGCAGCAGACCACAGTGAAGGTTCTGCTTTCTCAACCTTGCCTCTGTGTTGACCTACATGTTAACCCAGCCACTGGGCTTTGTCCTTCTATCGAGAAGAGCAGACAAAAATGCTTCTCAGATGACTTTGACTTTCCACTGTGGGTGTAGTACAGTCTGCCAGCAGCAGGGGATGGTGTTGCATCACCTTAATCGCAGGATCGGGTCCAATCTCTGAGGGGGACTGACCCCTTTTTGATGTGAGGGAGGGTGTAAAAAAACCTCACATTCATTTGTCGCTACCGGTTGCTTAAAGGTTTTCATTTGCACTCCGTTTGCGCGGGAGTTATAAGCCCACTGACGGGACGAAGTAACAAGAAAATCAGAATGGGAAACAGAAATTGCTGGAGAAAGTCAGCATCTGGAGTGGGGGTGAGAGTGGGGGAAGAACGCAGTCAACGTTTCTGGTCCAGTGACCATTCTTCAGGACGGCATTTTTCATTTGTCGTCAAAAAGCAGGAAGTCTCGAATGGGTGCCTGGATAGATGAAAGTGTAAGTTTGCCAGGGAGAGCAGAATTGAGACAATTTTCGGTTTTGTTTGTTGGTCAGATTGTTTACAAGAGCAGACTGCTCGGACATGTGAATGCACACCTTTGGAGCAAACGGGACTTGAACACGACACTCCGGGGTTGAGAAATGGAGCTGACCCCTCAAAATGCCACCGACTCCCCGGCGGGGAATTGAACCCCGGTCTCCCGCGTGACAGGCGGGGATACTAACCACTATACTACCGAGGATTGGACGGCGTCGCCCTCTGTTTCATTGGTATTAGATAGAATGTTCTTATGTGAAATTTTGATTTGTTGTCAATTTGAATTCTTCTTTAGATCATTCTGCTACCTCTGTGGAGATGATTCAGATATTAGTTATTGTTGTTTTCATGTTTGAATATCTATCTGTAAAGTAATCCGCTGCTGCTGTAAAACAGCCATTTCGTTGTGTCCTACCATCTGTGTTCAACTTCGTCCACTGCTGATCCACGCGCTCTCATTACCTGCCTCCTACAAACTGGTTCACACGCTGGCCTGTAATACAACACAAATCCAACAGCCTGGCTTCAATTCCCACAGCCAAATGGACTCAGCATGAAAGATTCCCCTTTTCAAGCTCATCCCCTCAGGTTCAACTACCACCCATCGATCGCTCCCTCATCAGAGAGCAGTGCTCCTCGAGGACGGTGGTGACTTTACTGTACGCTGCATCAGCTCCACTGTCAACGTCGAAACACTTTGCCAACAATTTCTTGATGTTTATAAAATCATGAGGATGAACAGTTAATCGCAGGGTTACTTCCAACTCACGTCAATCTCTGAGCCATGCATTTAACATCGAAACATAGAAAATAAGTGCAGGGGTAGGCCATTCAGCCCTTCAATTCAGGCAGAATCCGAGGAGCAGGAAAATCAGGATGCTGTCTGACTTGCGTTGCTTTTCCAGCACCACTCTAATCGAGACTCTGATTTCCAGCAACTGCAGTCCTCACTTGTGCCATTCAGCCCTTCAAGACAGCACCACCATTCAATATCATCATGACTGAACGTGGATCTGCATGGGTTTCTCTTCAGAAGGGTCGGTGTGGACTTGTCCGTCTGAATGGCCTGCTTCCACACTGTGGTGATTCTATGATGCCAACAGTGTAGGTTCAGTTCCTGCACGTGCAGCAGACCACAGTGAAGGTTCTGCTTTCTCAACCTTGCCTCTGTGTTGACCTACATGTTAACCCAGCCACTGGGCTTTGTCCTTCTATCGAGAAGAGCAGACAAAAATGCTTCTCAGATGACTTTGACTTTCCACTGTGGGTGTAGTACAGTCTGCCAGCAGCAGGGGATGGTGTTGCATCACCTTAATCGCAGGATCGGGTCCAATCTCTGAGGGGGACTGACCCCTTTTTGATGTGAGGGAGGGTGTAAAAAAACCTCACATTCATTTGTCGCTACCGGTTGCTTAAAGGTTTTCATTTGCACTCCGTTTGCGCGGGAGTTATAAGCCCACTGACGGGACGAAGTAACAAGAAAATCAGAATGGGAAACAGAAATTGCTGGAGAAAGTCAGCATCTGGAGTGGGGGTGAGAGTGGGGGAAGAACGCAGTCAACGTTTCTGGTCCAGTGACCATTCTTCAGGACGGCATTTTTCATTTGTCGTCAAAAAGCAGGAAGTCTCGAATGGGTGCCTGGATAGATGAAAGTGTAAGTTTGCCAGGGAGAGCAGAATTGAGACAATTTTCGGTTTTGTTTGTTGGTCAGATTGTTTACAAGAGCAGACTGCTCGGACATGTGAATGCACACCTTTGGAGCAAACGGGACTTGAATACGGCACTCCGGGGTTGTGAAATGGAGCTGACCCCTCAAAATGCCACCGACTCCCCAGCGGGGAATTGAACCCCGGTCTCCCGCGTGACAGGCGGGGATACTAACCACTATACTACCGAGGATTGGACGGCGTCGCCCTCTGTTTCATTGGTATTAGATAGAATGTTCTTATGTGAAATTTTGATTTGTTGTCAATTTGAATTCTTCTTTAGATCATTCTGCTACCTCTGTGGAGATGATTCAGATATTAGTTATTGTTGTTTTCATGTTTGAATATCTATCTGTAAAGTAATCCGCTGCTGCTGTAAAACAGCCATTTCGTTGTGTCCTACCATCTGTGTTCAACTTCGTCCACTGCTGATCCACGCGCTCTCATTACCTGCCTCCTACAAACTGGTTCACACGCTGGCCTGTAATACAACACAAATCCAACAGCCTGGCTTCAATTCCCACAGCCAAATGGACTCAGCATGAAAGATTCCCCTTTTCAAGCTCATCCCCTCAGGTTCAACTACCACCCATCGATCGCTCCCTCATCAGAGAGCAGTGCTCCTGGAGGACGGTGGTGACTTTACTGTATGCTGCATCAGCTCCACTGTCAACGTCGAAACACTTTGCCAACAATTTCTTGATGTTTATAAAATCATGAGGATGAACAGTTAATCGCAGGGTTACTTCCAACTCACGTCAATCTCTGAGCCATGCATTTAACATCGAAACATAGAAAATAAGTGCAGGGGTAGGCCATTCAGCCCTTCAATTCAGGCAGAATCCGAGGAGCAGGAAAATCAGGATGCTGTCTGACTTGCGTTGCTTTTCCAGCACCACTCTAATCGAGACTCTGATTTCCAGCAACTGCAGTCCTCACTTGTGCCATTCAGCCCTTCAAGACAGCACCACCATTCAATATCATCATGACTGAACGTGGATCTGCATGGGTTTCTCTTCAGAAGGGTCGGTGTGGACTTGTCCGTCTGAATGGCCTGCTTCCACACTGTGGTGATTCTATGATGCCAACAGTGTAGGTTCAGTTCCTGCACGTGCAGCAGACCACAGTGAAGGTTCTGCTTTCTCAACCTTGCCTCTGTGTTGACCTACATGTTAACCCAGCCACTGGGCTTTGTCCTTCTATCGAGAAGAGCAGACAAAAATGCTTCTCAGATGACTTTGACTTTCCACTGTGGGTGTAGTACAGTCTGCCAGCAGCAGGGGATGGTGTTGCATCACCTTAATCGCAGGATCGGGTCCAATCTCTGAGGGGGACTGACCCCTTTTTGATGTGAGGGAGGGTGTAAAAAAACCTCACATTCATTTGTCGCTACCGGTTGCTTAAAGGTTTTCATTTGCACTCCGTTTGCGCGGGAGTTATAAGCCCACTGACGGGACGAAGTAACAAGAAAATCAGAATGGGAAACAGAAATTGCTGGAGAAAGTCAGCATCTGGAGTGGGGGTGAGAGTGGGGGAAGAACGCAGTCAACGTTTCTGGTCCAGTGACCATTCTTCAGGACGGCATTTTTCATTTGTCGTCAAAAAGCAGGAAGTCTCGAATGGGTGCCTGGATAGATGAAAGTGTAAGTTTGCCAGGGAGAGCAGAATTGAGACAATTTTCGGTTTTGTTTGTTGGTCAGATTGTTTACAAGAGCAGACTGCTCGGACATGTGAATGCACACCTTTGGAGCAAACGGGACTTGAACACGACACTCCGGGGTTGAGAAATGGAGCTGACCCCTCAAAATGCCACTGACTCCCCGGCGGGGAATTGAACCCCGGTCTCCCGCGTGACAGGCGGGGATACTAACCACTATACTACCGAGGATTGGACGGCGTCGCCCTCTGTTTCATTGGTATTAGATAGAATGTTCTTATGTGAAATTTTGATTTGTTGTCAATTTGAATTCTTCTTTAGATCATTCTGCTACCTCTGTGGAGATGATTCAGATATTAGTTATTGTTGTTTTCATGTTTGAATATCTATCTGTAAAGTAATCCGCTGCTGCTGTAAAACAGCCATTTCGTTGTGTCCTACCATCTGTGTTCAACTTCGTCCACTGCTGATCCACGCGCTCTCATTACCTGCCTCCTACAAACTGGTTCACACGCTGGCCTGTAATACAACACAAATCCAACAGCCTGGCTTCAATTCCCACAGCCAAATGGACTCAGCATGAAAGATTCCCCTTTTCAAGCTCATCCCCTCAGGTTCAACTACCACCCATCGATCGCTCCCTCATCAGAGAGCAGTGCTCCTCGAGGACGGTGGTGACTTTACTGTACGCTGCATCAGCTCCACTGTCAACGTCGAAACACTTTGCCAACAATTTCTTGATGTTTATAAAATCATGAGGATGAACAGTTAATCGCAGGGTTACTTCCAACTCACGTCAATCTCTGAGCCATGCATTTAACATCGAAACATAGAAAATAAGTGCAGGGGTAGGCCATTCAGCCCTTCAATTCAGGCAGAATCCGAGGAGCAGGAAAATCAGGATGCTGTCTGACTTGCGTTGCTTTTCCAGCACCACTCTAATCGAGACTCTGATTTCCAGCAACTGCAGTCCTCACTTGTGCCATTCAGCCCTTCAAGACAGCACCACCATTCAATATCATCATGACTGAACGTGGATCTGCATGGGTTTCTCTTCAGAAGGGTCGGTGTGGACTTGTCCGTCTGAATGGCCTGCTTCCACACTGTGGTGATTCTATGATGCCAACAGTGTAGGTTCAGTTCCTGCACGTGCAGCAGACCACAGTGAAGGTTCTGCTTTCTCAACCTTGCCTCTGTGTTGACCTACATGTTAACCCAGCCACTGGGCTTTGTCCTTCTATCGAGAAGAGCAGACAAAAATGCTTCTCAGATGACTTTGACTTTCCACTGTGGGTGTAGTACAGTCTGCCAGCAGCAGGGGATGGTGTTGCATCACCTTAATCGCAGGATCGGGTCCAATCTCTGAGGGGGACTGACCCCTTTTTGATGTGAGGGAGGGTGTAAAAAAACCTCACATTCATTTGTCGCTACCGGTTGCTAAAAGGTTTTCATTTGCACTCCGTTTGCGCGGGAGTTATAAGCCCACTGACGGGACGAAGTAACAAGAAAATCAGAATGGGAAACAGAAATTGCTGGAGAAAGTCAGCATCTGGAGTGGGGGTGAGAGTGGGGGAAGAACGCAGTCAACGTTTCTGGTCCAGTGACCATTCTTCAGGACGGCATTTTTCATTTGTCGTCAAAAAGCAGGAAGTCTCGAATGGGTGCCTGGATAGATGAAAGTGTAAGTTTGCCAGGGAGAGCAGAATTGAGACAATTTTCGGTTTTGTTTGTTGGTCAGATTGTTTACAAGAGCAGACTGCTCAGACATGTGAATGCACACCTTTGGAGCAAACGGGACTTGAATACGGCACTCCGGGGTTGAGAAATGGAGCTGACCCCTCAAAATGCCACCGACTCCCCGGCGGGGAATTGAACCCCGGTCTCCCGCGTGACAGGCGGGGATACTAACCACTATACTACCGAGGATTGGACGGCGTCGCCCTCTGTTTCATTGGTATTAGATAGAATGTTCTTATGTGAAATTTTGATTTGTTGTCAATTTGAATTCTTCTTTAGATCATTCTGCTACCTCTGTGGAGATGATTCAGATATTAGTTATTGTTGTTTTCATGTTTGAATATCTATCTGTAAAGTAATCCGCTGCTGCTGTAAAACAGCCATTTCGTTGTGTCCTACCATCTGTGTACAACTTCGTCCACTGCTGATCCACGCGCTCTCATTACCTGCCTCCTACAAACTGGTTCACACGCTGGCCTGTAATACAACACAAATCCAACAGCCTGGCTTCAATTCCCACAGCCAAATGGACTCAGCATGAAAGATTCCCCTTTTCAAGCTCATCCCCTCAGGTTCAACTACCACCCATCGATCGCTCCCTCATCAGAGAGCAGTGCTCCTGGAG
The DNA here is from genome assembly GCF_037043375.1 of Chiloscyllium plagiosum. Classification (NCBI taxonomy): domain Eukaryota; kingdom Metazoa; phylum Chordata; class Chondrichthyes; order Orectolobiformes; family Hemiscylliidae; genus Chiloscyllium; species Chiloscyllium plagiosum. Next base: position 18,332,740 of record NW_028270173.1, on the reverse strand, counting down.
GACGGTGGTGACTTTACTGTACGCTGCATCAGCTCCACTGTCAACGTCGAAACACTTTGCCAACAATTTCTTGATGTTTATAAAATCATGAGGATGAACAGTTAATCGCAGGGTTACTTCCAACTCACGTCAATCTCTGAGCCATGCATTTAACATCGAAACATAGAACATAAGTGCAGGGGTAGGCCATTCAGCCCTTCAATTCAGGCAGAATCCGAGGAGCAGGAAAATCAGGATGCTGTCTGACTTGCGTTGCTTTTCCAGCACCACTCTAATCGAGACTCTGATTTCCAGCAACTGCAGTCCTCACTTGTGCCATTCAGCCCTTCAAGACAGCACCACCATTCAATATCATCATGACTGAACGTGGATCTGCATGGGTTTCTCTTCAGAAGGGTCGGTGTGGACTTGTCCGTCTGAATGGCCTGCTTCCACACTGTGGTGATTCTATGATGCCAACAGTGTAGGTTCAGTTCCTGCACGTGCAGCAGACCACAGTGAAGGTTCTGCTTTCTCAACCTTGCCTCTGTGTTGACCTACATGTTAACCCAGCCACTGGGCTTTGTCCTTCTATCGAGAAGAGCAGACAAAAATGCTTCTCAGATGACTTTGACTTTCCACTGTGGGTGTAGTACAGTCTGCCAGCAGCAGGGGATGGTGTTGCATCACCTTAATCGCAGGATCGGGTCCAATCTCTGAGGGGGACTGACCCCTTTTTGATGTGAGGGAGGGTGTAAAAAAACCTCACATTCATTTGTCGCTACCGGTTGCTTAAAGGTTTTCATTTGCACTCCGTTTGCGCGGGAGTTATAAGCCCACTGACGGGACGAAGTAACAAGAAAATCAGAATGGGAAACAGAAATTGCTGGAGAAAGTCAGCATCTGGAGTGGGGGTGAGAGTGGGGGAAGAACGCAGTCAACGTTTCTTCAGGACGCCATTCTTCAGGACGGCATTTTTCATTTGTCGTCAAAAAGCAGGAAGTCTCGAATGGGTGCCTGGATAGATGAAAGTGTAAGTTTGCCAGGGAGAGCAGAATTGAGACAATTTTCGGTTTTGTTTGTTGGTCAGATTGTTTACAAGAGCAGACTGCTCGGACATGTGAATGCACACCTTTGGAGCAAACGGGACTTGAATACGGCACTCCGGGGTTGTGAAATGGAGCTGACCCCTCAAAATGCCACCGACTCCCCAGCGGGGAATTGAACCCCGGTCTCCCGCGTGACAGGCGGGGATACTAACCACTATACTACCGAGGATTGGACGGCGTCGCCCTCTGTTTCATTGGTATTAGATAGAATGTTCTTATGTGAAATTTTGATTTGTTGTCAATTTGAATTCTTCTTTAGATCATTCTGCTACCTCTGTGGAGATGATTCAGATATTAGTTATTGTTGTTTTCATGTTTGAATATCTATCTGTAAAGTAATCCGCTGCTGCTGTAAAACAGCCATTTCGTTGTGTCCTACCATCTGTGTTCAACTTCGTCCACTGCTGATCCACGCGCTCTCATTACCTGCCTCCTACAAACTGGTTCACACGCTGGCCTGTAATACAACACAAATCCAAAAGCCTGGCTTCAATTCCCACAGCCAAATGGACTCAGCATGAAAGATTCCCCTTTTCAAGCTCATCCCCTCAGGTTCAACTACCACCCATCGATCGCTCCCTCATCAGAGAGCAGTGCTCCTGGAGGACGGTGGTGACTTTACTGTACGCTGCATCAGCTCCACTGTCAACGTCGAAACACTTTGCCAACAATTTCTTGATGTTTATAAAATCATGAGGATGAACAGTTAATCGCAGGGTTACTTCCAACTCACGTCAATCTCTGAGCCATGCATTTAACATCGAAACATAGAACATAAGTGCAGGGGTAGGCCATTCAGCCCTTCAATTCAGGCAGAATCCGAGGAGCAGGAAAATCAGGATGCTGTCTGACTTGCGTTGCTTTTCCAGCACCACTCTAATCGAGACTCTGATTTCCAGCAACTGCAGTCCTCACTTGTGCCATTCAGCCCTTCAAGACAGCACCACCATTCAATATCATCATGACTGAACGTGGATCTGCATGGGTTTCTCTTCAGAAGGGTCGGTGTGGACTTGTCCGTCTGAATGGCCTGCTTCCACACTGTGGTGATTCTATGATGCCAACAGTGTAGGTTCAGTTCCTGCACGTGCAGCAGACCACAGTGAAGGTTCTGCTTTCTCAACCTTGCCTCTGTGTTGACCTACATGTTAACCCAGCCACTGGGCTTTGTCCTTCTATCGAGAAGAGCAGACAAAAATGCTTCTCAGATGACTTTGACTTTCCACTGTGGGTGTAGTACAGTCTGCCAGCAGCAGGGGATGGTGTTGCATCACCTTAATCGCAGGATCGGGTCCAATCTCTGAGGGGGACTGACCCCTTTTTGATGTGAGGGAGGGTGTAAAAAAACCTCACATTCATTTGTCGCTACCGGTTGCTTAAAGGTTTTCATTTGCACTCCGTTTGCGCGGGAGTTATAAGCCCACTGACGGGACGAAGTAACAAGAAAATCAGAATGGGAAACAGAAATTGCTGGAGAAAGTCAGCATCTGGAGTGGGGGTGAGAGTGGGGGAAGAACGCAGTCAACGTTTCTTCAGGACGCCATTCTTCAGGACGGCATTTTTCATTTGTCGTCAAAAAGCAGGAAGTCTCGAATGGGTGCCTGGATAGATGAAAGTGTAAGTTTGCCAGGGAGAGCAGAATTGAGACAATTTTCGGTTTTGTTTGTTGGTCAGATTGTTTACAAGAGCAGACTGCTCGGACATGTGAATGCACACCTTTGGAGCAAACGGGACTTGAATACGGCACTCCGGGGTTGTGAAATGGAGCTGACCCCTCAAAATGCCACCGACTCCCCAGCGGGGAATTGAACCCCGGTCTCCCGCGTGACAGGCGGGGATACTAACCACTATACTACCGAGGATTGGACGGCGTCGCCCTCTGTTTCATTGGTATTAGATAGAATGTTCTTATGTGAAATTTTGATTTGTTGTCAATTTGAATTCTTCTTTAGATCATTCTGCTACCTCTGTGGAGATGATTCAGATATTAGTTATTGTTGTTTTCATGTTTGAATATCTATCTGTAAAGTAATCCGCTGCTGCTGTAAAACAGCCATTTCGTTGTGTCCTACCATCTGTGTTCAACTTCGTCCACTGCTGATCCACGCGCTCTCATTACCTGCCTCCTACAAACTGGTTCACACGCTGGCCTGTAATACAACACAAATCCAACAGCCTGGCTTCAATTCCCACAGCCAAATGGACTCAGCATGAAAGATTCCCCTTTTCAAGCTCATCCCCTCAGGTTCAACTACCACCCATCGATCGCTCCCTCATCAGAGAGCAGTGCTCCTGGAGGACGGTGGTGACTTTACTGTATGCTGCATCAGCTCCACTGTCAACGTCGAAACACTTTGCCAACAATTTCTTGATGTTTATAAAATCATGAGGATGAACAGTTAATCGCAGGGTTACTTCCAACTCACGTCAATCTCTGAGCCATGCATTTAACATCGAAACATAGAAAATAAGTGCAGGGGTAGGCCATTCAGCCCTTCAATTCAGGCAGAATCCGAGGAGCAGGAAAATCAGGATGCTGTCTGACTTGCGTTGCTTTTCCAGCACCACTCTAATCGAGACTCTGATTTCCAGCAACTGCAGTCCTCACTTGTGCCATTCAGCCCTTCAAGACAGCACCACCATTCAATATCATCATGACTGAACGTGGATCTGCATGGGTTTCTCTTCAGAAGGGTCGGTGTGGACTTGTCCGTCTGAATGGCCTGCTTCCACACTGTGGTGATTCTATGATGCCAACAGTGTAGGTTCAGTTCCTGCACGTGCAGCAGACCACAGTGAAGGTTCTGCTTTCTCAACCTTGCCTCTGTGTTGACCTACATGTTAACCCAGCCACTGGGCTTTGTCCTTCTATCGAGAAGAGCAGACAAAAATGCTTCTCAGATGACTTTGACTTTCCACTGTGGGTGTAGTACAGTCTGCCAGCAGCAGGGGATGGTGTTGCATCACCTTAATCGCAGGATCGGGTCCAATCTCTGAGGGGGACTGACCCCTTTTTGATGTGAGGGAGGGTGTAAAAAAACCTCACATTCATTTGTCGCTACCGGTTGCTTAAAGGTTTTCATTTGCACTCCGTTTGCGCGGGAGTTATAAGCCCACTGACGGGACGAAGTAACAAGAAAATCAGAATGGGAAACAGAAATTGCTGGAGAAAGTCAGCATCTGGAGTGGGGGTGAGAGTGGGGGAAGAACGCAGTCAACGTTTCTGGTCCAGTGACCATTCTTCAGGACGGCATTTTTCATTTGTCGTCAAAAAGCAGGAAGTCTCGAATGGGTGCCTGGATAGATGAAAGTGTAAGTTTGCCAGGGAGAGCAGAATTGAGACAATTTTCGGTTTTGTTTGTTGGTCAGATTGTTTACAAGAGCAGACTGCTCGGACATGTGAATGCACACCTTTGGAGCAAACGGGACTTGAATACGGCACTCCGGGGTTGAGAAATGGAGCTGACCCCTCAAAATGCCACCGACTCCCCGGCGGGGAATTGAACCCCGGTCTCCCGCGTGACAGGCGGGGATACTAACCACTACACTACCGAGGATTGGACGGCGTCGCCCTCTGGTTCATTGGTATTAGATAGAATGTTCTTATGTGAAATTTTGATTTGTTGTCAATTTGAATTCTTCTTTAGATCATTCTGCTACCTCTGTGGAGATGATTCAGATATTAGTTATTGTTGTTTTCATGTTTGAATATCTATCTGTAAAGTAATCCGCTGCTGCTGTAAAACAGCCATTTCGTTGTGTCCTACCATCTGTGTTCAACTTCGTCCACTGCTGATCCACGCGCTCTCATTACCTGCCTCCTACAAACTGGTTCACACGCTGGCCTGTAATACAACACAAATCCAACAGCCTGGCTTCAATTCCCACAGCCAAATGGACTCAGCATGAAAGATTCCCCTTTTCAAGCTCATCCCCTCAGGTTCAACTACCACCCATCGATCGCTCCCTCATCAGAGAGCAGTGCTCCTGGAGGACGGTGGTGACTTTACTGTATGCTGCATCAGCTCCACTGTCAACGTCGAAACACTTTGCCAACAATTTCTTGATGTTTATAAAATCATGAGGATGAACAGTTAATCGCAGGGTTACTTCCAACTCACGTCAATCTCTGAGCCATGCATTTAACATCGAAACATAGAAAATAAGTGCAGGGGTAGGCCATTCAGCCCTTCAATTCAGGCAGAATCCGAGGAGCAGGAAAATCAGGATGCTGTCTGACTTGCGTTGCTTTTCCAGCACCACTCTAATCGAGACTCTGATTTCCAGCAACTGCAGTCCTCACTTGTGCCATTCAGCCCTTCAAGACAGCACCACCATTCAATATCATCATGACTGAACGTGGATCTGCATGGGTTTCTCTTCAGAAGGGTCGGTGTGGACTTGTCCGTCTGAATGGCCTGCTTCCACACTGTGGTGATTCTATGATGCCAACAGTGTAGGTTCAGTTCCTGCACGTGCAGCAGACCACAGTGAAGGTTCTGCTTTCTCAACCTTGCCTCTGTGTTGACCTACATGTTAACCCAGCCACTGGGCTTTGTCCTTCTATCGAGAAGAGCAGACAAAAATGCTTCTCAGATGACTTTGACTTTCCACTGTGGGTGTAGTACAGTCTGCCAGCAGCAGGGGATGGTGTTGCATCACCTTAATCGCAGGATCGGGTCCAATCTCTGAGGGGGACTGACCCCTTTTTGATGTGAGGGAGGGTGTAAAAAAACCTCACATTCATTTGTCGCTACCGGTTGCTTAAAGGTTTTCATTTGCACTCCGTTTGCGCGGGAGTTATAAGCCCACTGACGGGACGAAGTAACAAGAAAATCAGAATGGGAAACAGAAATTGCTGGAGAAAGTCAGCATCTGGAGTGGGGGTGAGAGTGGGGGAAGAACGCAGTCAACGTTTCTGGTCCAGTGACCATTCTTCAGGACGGCATTTTTCATTTGTCGTCAAAAAGCAGGAAGTCTCGAATGGGTGCCTGGATAGATGAAAGTGTAAGTTTGCCAGGGAGAGCAGAATTGAGACAATTTTCGGTTTTGTTTGTTGGTCAGATTGTTTACAAGAGCAGACTGCTCGGACATGTGAATGCACACCTTTGGAGCAAACGGGACTTGAACACGACACTCCGGGGTTGAGAAATGGAGCTGACCCCTCAAAATGCCACCGACTCCCCGGCGGGGAATTGAACCCCGGTCTCCCGCGTGACAGGCGGGGATACTAACCACTATACTACCGAGGATTGGACGGCGTCGCCCTCTGTTTCATTGGTATTAGATAGAATGTTCTTATGTGAAATTTTGATTTGTTGTCAATTTGAATTCTTCTTTAGATCATTCTGCTACCTCTGTGGAGATGATTCAGATATTAGTTATTGTTGTTTTCATGTTTGAATATCTATCTGTAAAGTAATCCGCTGCTGCTGTAAAACAGCCATTTCGTTGTGTCCTACCATCTGTGTTCAACTTCGTCCACTGCTGATCCACGCGCTCTCATTACCTGCCTCCTACAAACTGGTTCACACGCTGGCCTGTAATACAACACAAATCCAACAGCCTGGCTTCAATTCCCACAGCCAAATGGACTCAGCATGAAAGATTCCCCTTTTCAAGCTCATCCCCTCAGGTTCAACTACCACCCATCGATCGCTCCCTCATCAGAGAGCAGTGCTCCTCGAGGACGGTGGTGACTTTACTGTACGCTGCATCAGCTCCACTGTCAACGTCGAAACACTTTGCCAACAATTTCTTGATGTTTATAAAATCATGAGGATGAACAGTTAATCGCAGGGTTACTTCCAACTCACGTCAATCTCTGAGCCATGCATTTAACATCGAAACATAGAAAATAAGTGCAGGGGTAGGCCATTCAGCCCTTCAATTCAGGCAGAATCCGAGGAGCAGGAAAATCAGGATGCTGTCTGACTTGCGTTGCTTTTCCAGCACCACTCTAATCGAGACTCTGATTTCCAGCAACTGCAGTCCTCACTTGTGCCATTCAGCCCTTCAAGACAGCACCACCATTCAATATCATCATGACTGAACGTGGATCTGCATGGGTTTCTCTTCAGAAGGGTCGGTGTGGACTTGTCCGTCTGAATGGCCTGCTTCCACACTGTGGTGATTCTATGATGCCAACAGTGTAGGTTCAGTTCCTGCACGTGCAGCAGACCACAGTGAAGGTTCTGCTTTCTCAACCTTGCCTCTGTGTTGACCTACATGTTAACCCAGCCACTGGGCTTTGTCCTTCTATCGAGAAGAGCAGACAAAAATGCTTCTCAGATGACTTTGACTTTCCACTGTGGGTGTAGTACAGTCTGCCAGCAGCAGGGGATGGTGTTGCATCACCTTAATCGCAGGATCGGGTCCAATCTCTGAGGGGGACTGACCCCTTTTTGATGTGAGGGAGGGTGTAAAAAAACCTCACATTCATTTGTCGCTACCGGTTGCTTAAAGGTTTTCATTTGCACTCCGTTTGCGCGGGAGTTATAAGCCCACTGACGGGACGAAGTAACAAGAAAATCAGAATGGGAAACAGAAATTGCTGGAGAAAGTCAGCATCTGGAGTGGGGGTGAGAGTGGGGGAAGAACGCAGTCAACGTTTCTGGTCCAGTGACCATTCTTCAGGACGGCATTTTTCATTTGTCGTCAAAAAGCAGGAAGTCTCGAATGGGTGCCTGGATAGATGAAAGTGTAAGTTTGCCAGGGAGAGCAGAATTGAGACAATTTTCGGTTTTGTTTGTTGGTCAGATTGTTTACAAGAGCAGACTGCTCGGACATGTGAATGCACACCTTTGGAGCAAACGGGACTTGAATACGGCACTCCGGGGTTGAGAAATGGAGCTGACCCCTCAAAATGCCACTGACTCCCCGGCGGGGAATTGAACCCCGGTCTCCCGCGTGACAGGCGGGGATACTAACCACTATACTACCGAGGATTGGACGGCGTCGCCCTCTGTTTCATTGGTATTAGATAGAATGTTCTTATGTGAAATTTTGATTTGTTGTCAATTTGAATTCTTCTTTAGATCATTCTGCTACCTCTGTGGAGATGATTCAGATATTAGTTATTGTTGTTTTCATGTTTGAATATCTATCTGTAAAGTAATCCGCTGCTGCTGTAAAACAGCCATTTCGTTGTGTCCTACCATCTGTGTTCAACTTCGTCCACTGCTGATCCACGCGCTCTCATTACCTGCCTCCTACAAACTGGTTCACACGCTGGCCTGTAATACAACACAAATCCAACAGCCTGGCTTCAATTCCCACAGCCAAATGGACTCAGCATGAAAGATTCCCCTTTTCAAGCTCATCCCCTCAGGTTCAACTACCACCCATCGATCGCTCCCTCATCAGAGAGCAGTGCTCCTCGAGGACGGTGGTGACTTTACTGTACGCTGCATCAGCTCCACTGTCAACGTCGAAACACTTTGCCAACAATTTCTTGATGTTTATAAAATCATGAGGATGAACAGTTAATCGCAGGGTTACTTCCAACTCACGTCAATCTCTGAGCCATGCATTTAACATCGAAACATAGAAAATAAGTGCAGGGGTAGGCCATTCAGCCCTTCAATTCAGGCAGAATCCGAGGAGCAGGAAAATCAGGATGCTGTCTGACTTGCGTTGCTTTTCCAGCACCACTCTAATCGAGACTCTGATTTCCAGCAACTGCAGTCCTCACTTGTGCCATTCAGCCCTTCAAGACAGCACCACCATTCAATATCATCATGACTGAACGTGGATCTGCATGGGTTTCTCTTCAGAAGGGTCGGTGTGGACTTGTCCGTCTGAATGGCCTGCTTCCACACTGTGGTGATTCTATGATGCCAACAGTGTAGGTTCAGTTCCTGCACGTGCAGCAGACCACAGTGAAGGTTCTGCTTTCTCAACCTTGCCTCTGTGTTGACCTACATGTTAACCCAGCCACTGGGCTTTGTCCTTCTATCGAGAAGAGCAGACAAAAATGCTTCTCAGATGACTTTGACTTTCCACTGTGGGTGTAGTACAGTCTGCCAGCAGCAGGGGATGGTGTTGCATCACCTTAATCGCAGGATCGGGTCCAATCTCTGAGGGGGACTGACCCCTTTTTGATGTGAGGGAGGGTGTAAAAAAACCTCACATTCATTTGTCGCTACCGGTTGCTAAAAGGTTTTCATTTGCACTCCGTTTGCGCGGGAGTTATAAGCCCACTGACGGGACGAAGTAACAAGAAAATCAGAATGGGAAACAGAAATTGCTGGAGAAAGTCAGCATCTGGAGTGGGGGTGAGAGTGGGGGAAGAACGCAGTCAACGTTTCTGGTCCAGTGACCATTCTTCAGGACGGCATTTTTCATTTGTCGTCAAAAAGCAGGAAGTCTCGAATGGGTGCCTGGATAGATGAAAGTGTAAGTTTGCCAGGGAGAGCAGAATTGAGACAATTTTCGGTTTTGTTTGTTGGTCAGATTGTTTACAAGAGCAGACTGCTCAGACATGTGAATGCACACCTTTGGAGCAAACGGGACTTGAATACGGCACTCCGGGGTTGAGAAATGGAGCTGACCCCTCAAAATGCCACCGACTCCCCGGCGGGGAATTGAACCCCGGTCTCCCGCGTGACAGGCGGGGATACTAACCACTATACTACCGAGGATTGGACGGCGTCGCCCTCTGTTTCATTGGTATTAGATAGAATGTTCTTATGTGAAATTTTGATTTGTTGTCAATTTGAATTCTTCTTTAGATCATTCTGCTACCTCTGTGGAGATGATTCAGATATTAGTTATTGTTGTTTTCATGTTTGAATATCTATCTGTAAAGTAATCCGCTGCTGCTGTAAAACAGCCATTTCGTTGTGTCCTACCATCTGTGTACAACTTCGTCCACTGCTGATCCACGCGCTCTCATTACCTGCCTCCTACAAACTGGTTCACACGCTGGCCTGTAATACAACACAAATCCAACAGCCTGGCTTCAATTCCCACAGCCAAATGGACTCAGCATGAAAGATTCCCCTTTTCAAGCTCATCCCCTCAGGTTCAACTACCACCCATCGATCGCTCCCTCATCAGAGAGCAGTGCTCCTGGAGGACGGTGGTGACTTTACTGTACGCTGCATCAGCTCCACTGTCAACGTCGAAACACTTTGCCAACAATTTCTTGATGTTTATAAAATCATGAGGATGAACAGTTAATCGCAGGGTTACTTCCAACTCACGTCAATCTCTGAGCCATGCATTTAACATCGAAACATAGAACATAAGTGCAGGGGTAGGCCATTCAGCCCTTCAATTCAGGCAGAATCCGAGGAGCAGGAAAATCAGGATGCTGTCTGACTTGCGTTGCTTTTCCAGCACCACTCTAATCGAGACTCTGATTTCCAGCAACTGCAGTCCTCACTTGTGCCATTCAGCCCTTCAAGACAGCACCACCATTCAATATCATCATGACTGAACGTGGATCTGCATGGGTTTCTCTTCAGAAGGGTCGGTGTGGACTTGTCCGTCTGAATGGCCTGCTTCCACACTGTGGTGATTCTATGATGCCAACAGTGTAGGTTCAGTTCCTGCACGTGCAGCAGACCACAGTGAAGGTTCTGCTTTCTCAACCTTGCCTCTGTGTTGACCTACATGTTAACCCAGCCACTGGGCTTTGTCCTTCTATCGAGAAGAGCAGACAAAAATGCTTCTCAGATGACTTTGACTTTCCACTGTGGGTGTAGTACAGTCTGCCAGCAGCAGGGGATGGTGTTGCATCACCTTAATCGCAGGATCGGGTCCAATCTCTGAGGGGGACTGACCCCTTTTTGATGTGAGGGAGGGTGTAAAAAAACCTCACATTCATTTGTCGCTACCGGTTGCTTAAAGGTTTTCATTTGCACTCCGTTTGCGCGGGAGTTATAAGCCCACTGACGGGACGAAGTAACAAGAAAATCAGAATGGGAAACAGAAATTGCTGGAGAAAGTCAGCATCTGGAGTGGGGGTGAGAGTGGGGGAAGAACGCAGTCAACGTTTCTTCAGGACGCCATTCTTCAGGACGGCATTTTTCATTTGTCGTCAAAAAGCAGGAAGTCTCGAATGGGTGCCTGGATAGATGAAAGTGTAAGTTTGCCAGGGAGAGCAGAATTGAGACAATTTTCGGTTTTGTTTGTTGGTCAGATTGTTTACAAGAGCAGACTGCTCGGACATGTGAATGCACACCTTTGGAGCAAACGGGACTTGAATACGGCACTCCGGGGTTGTGAAATGGAGCTGACCCCTCAAAATGCCACCGACTCCCCAGCGGGGAATTGAACCCCGGTCTCCCGCGTGACAGGCGGGGATACTAACCACTATACTACCGAGGATTGGACGGCGTCGCCCTCTGTTTCATTGGTATTAGATAGAATGTTCTTATGTGAAATTTTGATTTGTTGTCAATTTGAATTCTTCTTTAGATCATTCTGCTACCTCTGTGGAGATGATTCAGATATTAGTTATTGTTGTTTTCATGTTTGAATATCTATCTGTAAAGTAATCCGCTGCTGCTGTAAAACAGCCATTTCGTTGTGTCCTACCATCTGTGTTCAACTTCGTCCACTGCTGATCCACGCGCTCTCATTACCTGCCTCCTACAAACTGGTTCACACGCTGGCCTGTAATACAACACAAATCCAAAAGCCTGGCTTCAATTCCCACAGCCAAATGGACTCAGCATGAAAGATTCCCCTTTTCAAGCTCATCCCCTCAGGTTCAACTACCACCCATCGATCGCTCCCTCATCAGAGAGCAGTGCTCCTGGAGGACGGTGGTGACTTTACTGTACGCTGCATCAGCTCCACTGTCAACGTCGAAACACTTTGCCAACAATTTCTTGATGTTTATAAAATCATGAGGATGAACAGTTAATCGCAGGGTTACTTCCAACTCACGTCAATCTCTGAGCCATGCATTTAACATCGAAACATAGAACATAAGTGCAGGGGTAGGCCATTCAGCCCTTCAATTCAGGCAGAATCCGAGGAGCAGGAAAATCAGGATGCTGTCTGACTTGCGTTGCTTTTCCAGCACCACTCTAATCGAGACTCTGATTTCCAGCAACTGCAGTCCTCACTTGTGCCATTCAGCCCTTCAAGACAGCACCACCATTCAATATCATCATGACTGAACGTGGATCTGCATGGGTTTCTCTTCAGAAGGGTCGGTGTGGACTTGTCCGTCTGAATGGCCTGCTTCCACACTGTGGTGATTCTATGATGCCAACAGTGTAGGTTCAGTTCCTGCACGTGCAGCAGACCACAGTGAAGGTTCTGCTTTCTCAACCTTGCCTCTGTGTTGACCTACATGTTAACCCAGCCACTGGGCTTTGTCCTTCTATCGAGAAGAGCAGACAAAAATGCTTCTCAGATGACTTTGACTTTCCACTGTGGGTGTAGTACAGTCTGCCAGCAGCAGGGGATGGTGTTGCATCACCTTAATCGCAGGATCGGGTCCAATCTCTGAGGGGGACTGACCCCTTTTTGATGTGAGGGAGGGTGTAAAAAAACCTCACATTCATTTGTCGCTACCGGTTGCTTAAAGGTTTTCATTTGCACTCCGTTTGCGCGGGAGTTATAAGCCCACTGACGGGACGAAGTAACAAGAAAATCAGAATGGGAAACAGAAATTGCTGGAGAAAGTCAGCATCTGGAGTGGGGGTGAGAGTGGGGGAAGAACGCAGTCAACGTTTCTTCAGGACGCCATTCTTCAGGACGGCATTTTTCATTTGTCGTCAAAAAGCAGGAAGTCTCGAATGGGTGCCTGGATAGATGAAAGTGTAAGTTTGCCAGGGAGAGCAGAATTGAGACAATTTTCGGTTTTGTTTGTTGGTCAGATTGTTTACAAGAGCAGACTGCTCGGACATGTGAATGCACACCTTTGGAGCAAACGGGACTTGAATACGGCACTCCGGGGTTGTGAAATGGAGCTGACCCCTCAAAATGCCACCGACTCCCCAGCGGGGAATTGAACCCCGGTCTCCCGCGTGACAGGCGGGGATACTAACCACTATACTACCGAGGATTGGACGGCGTCGCCCTCTGTTTCATTGGTATTAGATAGAATGTTCTTATGTGAAATTTTGATTTGTTGTCAATTTGAATTCTTCTTTAGATCATTCTGCTACCTCTGTGGAGATGATTCAGATATTAGTTATTGTTGTTTTCATGTTTGAATATCTATCTGTAAAGTAATCCGCTGCTGCTGTAAAACAGCCATTTCGTTGTGTCCTACCATCTGTGTTCAACTTCGTCCACTGCTGATCCACGCGCTCTCATTACCTGCCTCCTACAAACTGGTTCACACGCTGGCCTGTAATACAACACAAATCCAACAGCCTGGCTTCAATTCCCACAGCCAAATGGACTCAGCATGAAAGATTCCCCTTTTCAAGCTCATCCCCTCAGGTTCAACTACCACCCATCGATCGCTCCCTCATCAGAGAGCAGTGCTCCTGGAGGACGGTGGTGACTTTACTGTATGCTGCATCAGCTCCACTGTCAACGTCGAAACACTTTGCCAACAATTTCTTGATGTTTATAAAATCATGAGGATGAACAGTTAATCGCAGGGTTACTTCCAACTCACGTCAATCTCTGAGCCATGCATTTAACATCGAAACATAGAAAATAAGTGCAGGGGTAGGCCATTCAGCCCTTCAATTCAGGCAGAATCCGAGGAGCAGGAAAATCAGGATGCTGTCTGACTTGCGTTGCTTTTCCAGCACCACTCTAATCGAGACTCTGATTTCCAGCAACTGCAGTCCTCACTTGTGCCATTCAGCCCTTCAAGACAGCACCACCATTCAATATCATCATGACTGAACGTGGATCTGCATGGGTTTCTCTTCAGAAGGGTCGGTGTGGACTTGTCCGTCTGAATGGCCTGCTTCCACACTGTGGTGATTCTATGATGCCAACAGTGTAGGTTCAGTTCCTGCACGTGCAGCAGACCACAGTGAAGGTTCTGCTTTCTCAACCTTGCCTCTGTGTTGACCTACATGTTAACCCAGCCACTGGGCTTTGTCCTTCTATCGAGAAGAGCAGACAAAAATGCTTCTCAGATGACTTTGACTTTCCACTGTGGGTGTAGTACAGTCTGCCAGCAGCAGGGGATGGTGTTGCATCATCTTAATCGCAGGATCGGGTCCAATCTCTGAGGGGGACTGACCCCTTTTTGATGTGAGGGAGGGTGTAAAAAAACCTCACATTCATTTGTCGCTACCGGTTGCTTAAAGGTTTTCATTTGCACTCCGTTTGCGCGGGAGTTATAAGCCCACTGACGGGACGAAGTAACAAGAAAATCAGAATGGGAAACAGAAATTGCTGGAGAAAGTCAGCATCTGGAGTGGGGGTGAGAGTGGGGGAAGAACGCAGTCAACGTTTCTTCAGGACGCCATTCTTCAGGACGGCATTTTTCATTTGTCGTCAAAAAGCAGGAAGTCTCGAATGGGTGCCTGGATAGATGAAAGTGTAAGTTTGCCAGGGAGAGCAGAATTGAGACAATTTTCGGTTTTGTTTGTTGGTCAGATTGTTTACAAGAGCAGACTGCTCGGACATGTGAATGCACACCTTTGGAGCAAACGGGACTTGAATACGGCACTCCGGGGTTGTGAAATGGAGCTGACCCCTCAAAATGCCACCGACTCCCCGGCGGGGAATTGAACCCCGGTCTCCCGCGTGACAGGCGGGGATACTAACCACTATACTACCGAGGATTGGACGGCTTCGCCCTCTGTTTCATTGGTATTAGATAGAATGTTCTTATGTGAAATTTTGATTTGTTGTCAATTTGAATTCTTCTTTAGATCATTCTGCTACCTCTGTGGAGATGATTCAGATATTAGTTATTGTTGTTTTCATGTTTGAATATCTATCTGTAAAGTAATCCGCTGCTGCTGTAAAACAGCCATTTCGTTGTGTCCTACCATCTGTGTTCAACTTCGTCCACTGCTGATCCACGCGCTCTCATTACCTGCCTCCGACAAACTGGTTCACACGCTGGCCTGTAATACAACACAAATCCAACAGCCTGGCTTCAATTCCCACAGCCAAATGGACTCAGCATGAAAGATTCCCCTTTTCAAGCTCATCCCCTCAGGTTCAACTACCACCCATCGATCGCTCCCTCATCAGAGAGCAGTGCTCCTGGAGGACGGTGGTGACTTTACTGTACGCTGCATCAGCTCCACTGTCAACGTCGAAACACTTTGCCAACAATTTCTTGATGTTTATAAAATCATGAGGATGAACAGTTAATCGCAGGGTTACTTCCAACTCACGTCAATCTCTGAGCCATGCATTTAACATCGAAACATAGAAAATAAGTGCAGGGGTAGGCCATTCAGCCCTTCAATTCAGGCAGAATCCGAGGAGCAGGAAAATCAGGATGCTGTCTGACTTGCGTTGCTTTTCCAGCACCACTCTAATCGAGACTCTGATTTCCAGCAACTGCAGTCCTCACTTGTGCCATTCAGCCCTTCAAGACAGCACCACCATTCAATATCATCATGACTGAACGTGGATCTGCATGGGTTTCTCTTCAGAAGGGTCGGTGTGGACTTGTCCGTCTGAATGGCCTGCTTCCACACTGTGGTGATTCTATGATGCCAACAGTGTAGGTTCAGTTCCTGCACGTGCAGCAGACCACAGTGAAGGTTCTGCTTTCTCAACCTTGCCTCTGTGTTGACCTACATGTTAACCCAGCCACTGGGCTTTGTCCTTCTATCGAGAAGAGCAGACAAAAATGCTTCTCAGATGACTTTGACTTTCCACTGTGGGTGTAGTACAGTCTGCCAGCAGCAGGGGATGGTGTTGCATCACCTTAATCGCAGGATCGGGTCCAATCTCTGAGGGGGACTGACCCCTTTTTGATGTGAGGGAGGGTGTAAAAAAACCTCACATTCATTTGTCGCTACCGGTTGCTTAAAGGTTTTCATTTGCACTCCGTTTGCGCGGGAGTTATAAGCCCACTGACGGGACGAAGTAACAAGAAAATCAGAATGGGAAACAGAAATTGCTGGAGAAAGTCAGCATCTGGAGTGGGGGTGAGAGTGGGGGAAGAACGCAGTCAACGTTTCTTCAGGACGCCATTCTTCAGGACGGCATTTTTCATTTGTCGTCAAAAAGCAGGAAGTCTCGAATGGGTGCCTGGATAGATGAAAGTGTAAGTTTGCCAGGGAGAGCAGAATTGAGACAATTTTCGGTTTTGTTTGTTGGTCAGATTGTTTACAAGAGCAGACTGCTCGGACATGTGAATGCACACCTTTGGAGCAAACGGGACTTGAATACGGCACTCCGGGGTTGAGAAATGGAGCTGACCCCTCAAAATGCCACCGACTCCCCGGCGGGGAATTGAACCCCTGTCTCCCGCGTGACAGGCGGGGATACTAACCACTATACTACCGAGGATTGGACGGCTTCGCCCTCTGTTTCATTGGTATTAGATAGAATGTTCTTATGTGAAATTTTGATTTGTTGTCAATTTGAATTCTTCTTTAGATCATTCTGCTACCTCTGTGGAGATGATTCAGATATTAGTTATTGTTGTTTTCATGTTTGAATATCTATCTGTAAAGTAATCCGCTGCTGCTGTAAAACAGCCATTTCGTTGTGTCCTACCATCTGTGTTCAACTTCGTCCACTGCTGATCCACGCGCTCTCATTACCTGCCTCCTACAAACTGGTTCACACGCTGGCCTGTAATACAACACAAATCCAACAGCCTGGCTTCAATTCCCACAGCCAAATGGACTCAGCATGAAAGATTCCCCTTTTCAAGCTCATCCCCTCAGGTTCAACTACCACCCATCGATCGCTCCCTCATCAGAGAGCAGTGCTCCTGGAGGACGGTGGTGACTTTACTGTACGCTGCATCAGCTCCACTGTCAACGTCGAAACACTTTGCCAACAATTTCTTGATGTTTATAAAATCATGAGGATGAACAGTTAATCGCAGGGTTACTTCCAACTCACGTCAATCTCTGAGCCATGCATTTAACATCGAAACATAGAAAATAAGTGCAGGGGTAGGCCATTCAGCCCTTCAATTCAGGCAGAATCCGAGGAGCAGGAAAATCAGGATGCTGTCTGACTTGCGTTGCTTTTCCAGCACCACTCTAATCGAGACTCTGATTTCCAGCAACTGCAGTCCTCACTTGTGCCATTCAGCCCTTCAAGACAGCACCACCATTCAATATCATCATGACTGAACGTGGATCTGCATGGGTTTCTCTTCAGAAGGGTCGGTGTGGATTTGTCCGTCTGAATGGCCTGCTTCCACACTGTGGTGATTCTATGATGCCAACAGTGTAGGTTCAGTTCCTGCACGTGCAGCAGACCACAGTGAAGGTTCTGCTTTCTCAACCTTGCCTCTGTGTTGACCTACATGTTAACCCAGCCACTGGGCTTTGTCCTTCTATCGAGAAGAGCAGACAAAAATGCTTCTCAGATGACTTTGACTTTCCACTGTGGGTGTAGTACAGTCTGCCAGCAGCAGGGGATGGTGTTGCATCACCTTAATCGCAGGATCGGGTCCAATCTCTGAGGGGGACTGACCCCTTTTTGATGTGAGGGAGGGTGTAAAAAAACCTCACATTCATTTGTCGCTACCGGTTGCTTAAAGGTTTTCATTTGCACTCCGTTTGCGCGGGAGTTATAAGCCCACTGACGGGACGAAGTAACAAGAAAATCAGAATGGGAAACAGAAATTGCTGGAGAAAGTCAGCATCTGGAGTGGGGGTGAGAGTGGGGGAAGAACGCAGTCAACGTTTCTTCAGGACGCCATTCTTCAGGACGGCATTTTTCATTTGTCGTCAAAAAGCAGGAAGTCTCGAATGGGTGCCTGGATAGATGAAAGTGTAAGTTTGCCAGGGAGAGCAGAATTGAGACAATTTTCGGTTTTGTTTGTTGGTCAGATTGTTTACAAGAGCAGACTGCTCGGACATGTGAATGCACACCTTTGGAGCAAACGGGACTTGAATACGGCACTCCGGGGTTGAGAAATGGAGCTGACCCCTCAAAATGCCACCGACTCCCCGGCGGGGAATTGAACCCCGGTCTCCCGCGTGACAGGCGGGGATACTAACCACTATACTACCGAGGATTGGACGGCGTCGCCCTCTGTTTCATTGCTATTAGATAGAATGTTCTTATGTGAAATTTTGATTTGTTGTCAATTTGAATTCTTCTTTAGATCATTCTGCTACCTCTGTGGAGATGATTCAGATATTAGTTATTGTTGTTTTCATGTTTGAATATCTATCTGTAAAGTAATCCGCTGCTGCTGTAAAACAGCCATTTCGTTGTGTCCTACCATCTGTGTTCAACTTCGTCCACTGCTGATCCACGCGCTCTCATTACCTGCCTCCTACAAACTGGTTCACACGCTGGCCTGTAATACAACACAAATCCAACAGCCTGGCTTCAATTCCCACAGCCAAATGGACTCAGCATGAAAGATTCCCCTTTTCAAGCTCATCCCCTCAGGTTCAACTACCACCCATCGATCGCTCCCTCATCAGAGAGCAGTGCTCCTGGAGGACGGTGGTGACTTTACTGTATGCTGCATCAGCTCCACTGTCAACGTCGAAACACTTTGCCAACAATTTCTTGATGTTTATAAAATCATGAGGATGAACAGTTAATCGCAGGGTTACTTCCAACTCACGTCAATCTCTGAGCCATGCATTTAACATCGAAACATAGAAAATAAGTGCAGGGGTAGGCCATTCAGCCCTTCAATTCAGGCAGAATCCGAGGAGCAGGAAAATCAGGATGCTGTCTGACTTGCGTTGCTTTTCCAGCACCACTCTAATCGAGACTCTGATTTCCAGCAACTGCAGTCCTCACTTGTGCCATTCAGCCCTTCAAGAC
Source organism: Chiloscyllium plagiosum (assembly GCF_037043375.1). Lineage (NCBI taxonomy): Eukaryota > Metazoa > Chordata > Chondrichthyes > Orectolobiformes > Hemiscylliidae > Chiloscyllium > Chiloscyllium plagiosum. The sequence continues at coordinate 18,313,775 of NW_028270173.1, read as the reverse complement.
AGCACCACCATTCAATATCATCATGACTGAACGTGGATCTGCATGGGTTTCTCTTCAGAAGGGTCGGTGTGGACTTGTCCGTCTGAATGGCCTGCTTCCACACTGTGGTGATTCTATGATGCCAACAGTGTAGGTTCAGTTCCTGCACGTGCAGCAGACCACAGTGAAGGTTCTGCTTTCTCAACCTTGCCTCTGTGTTGACCTACATGTTAACCCAGCCACTGGGCTTTGTCCTTCTATCGACAAGAGCAGACAAAAATGCTTCTCAGATGACTTTGACTTTCCACTGTGGGTGTAGTACAGTCTGCCAGCAGCAGGGGATGGTGTTGCATCACCTTAATCGCAGGATCGGGTCCAATCTCTGAGGGGGACTGACCCCTTTTTGATGTGAGGGAGGGTGTAAAAAAACCTCACATTCATTTGTCGCTACCGGTTGCTTAAAGGTTTTCATTTGCACTCCGTTTGCGCGGGAGTTATAAGCCCACTGACGGGACGAAGTAACAAGAAAATCAGAATGGGAAACAGAAATTGCTGGAGAAAGTCAGCATCTGGAGTGGGGGTGAGAGTGGGGGAAGAACGCAGTCAACGTTTCTGGTCCAGTGACCATTCTTCAGGACGGCATTTTTCATTTGTCGTCAAAAAGCAGGAAGTCTCGAATGGGTGCCTGGATAGATGAAAGTGTAAGTTTGCCAGGGAGAGCAGAATTGAGACAATTTTCGGTTTTGTTTGTTGGTCAGATTGTTTACAAGAGCAGACTGCTCGGACATGTGAATGCACACCTTTGGAGCAAACGGGACTTGAATACGGCACTCCGGGGTTGAGAAATGGAGCTGACCCCTCAAAATGCCACCGACTCCCCGGCGGGGAATTGAACCCCGGTCTCCCGCGTGACAGGCGGGGATACTAACCACTATACTACCGAGGATTGGACGGCGTCGCCCTCTGTTTCATTGGTATTAGAAAGAATGTTCTTATGTGAAATTTTGATTTGTTGTCAATTTGAATTCTTCTTTAGATCATTCTGCTACCTCTGTGGAGATGATTCAGATATTAGTTATTGTTGTTTTCATGTTTGAATATCTATCTGTAAAGTAATCCGCTGCTGCTGTAAAACAGCCATTTCGTTGTGTCCTACCATCTGTGTTCAACTTCGTCCACTGCTGATCCACGCGCTCTCATTACCTGCCTCCTACAAACTGGTTCACACGCTGGCCTGTAATACAACACAAATCCAACAGCCTGGCTTCAATTCCCACAGCCAAATGGACTCAGCATGAAAGATTCCCCTTTTCAAGCTCATCCCCTCAGGTTCAACTACCACCCATCGATCGCTCCCTCATCAGAGAGCAGTGCTCCTGGAGGACGGTGGTGACTTTACTGTACGCTGCATCAGCTCCACTGTCAACGTCGAAACACTTTGCCAACAATTTCTTGATGTTTATAAAATCATGAGGATGAACAGTTAATCGCAGGGTTACTTCCAACTCACGTCAATCTCTGAGCCATGCATTTAACATCGAAACATAGAAAATAAGTGCAGGGGTAGGCCATTCAGCCCTTCAATTCAGGCAGAATCCGAGGAGCAGGAAAATCAGGATGCTGTCTGACTTGCGTTGCTTTTCCAGCACCACTCTAATCGAGACTCTGATTTCCAGCAACTGCAGTCCTCACTTGTGCCATTCAGCCCTTCAAGACAGCACCACCATTCAATATCATCATGACTGAACGTGGATCTGCATGGGTTTCTCTTCAGAAGGGTCGGTGTGGACTTGTCCGTCTGAATGGCCTGCTTCCACACTGTGGTGATTCTATGATGCCAACAGTGTAGGTTCAGTTCCTGCACGTGCAGCAGACCACAGTGAAGGTTCTGCTTTCTCAACCTTGCCTCTGTGTTGACCTACATGTTAACCCAGCCACTGGGCTTTGTCCTTCTATCGACAAGAGCAGACAAAAATGCTTCTCAGATGACTTTGACTTTCCACTGTGGGTGTAGTACAGTCTGCCAGCAGCAGGGGATGGTGTTGCATCACCTTAATCGCAGGATCGGGTCCAATCTCTGAGGGGGACTGACCCCTTTTTGATGTGAGGGAGGGTGTAAAAAAACCTCACATTCATTTGTCGCTACCGGTTGCTTAAAGGTTTTCATTTGCACTCCGTTTGCGCGGGAGTTATAAGCCCACTGACGGGACGAAGTAACAAGAAAATCAGAATGGGAAACAGAAATTGCTGGAGAAAGTCAGCATCTGGAGTGGGGGTGAGAGTGGGGGAAGAACGCAGTCAACGTTTCTGGTCCAGTGACCATTCTTCAGGACGGCATTTTTCATTTGTCGTCAAAAAGCAGGAAGTCTCGAATGGGTGCCTGGATAGATGAAAGTGTAAGTTTGCCAGGGAGAGCAGAATTGAGACAATTTTCGGTTTTGTTTGTTGGTCAGATTGTTTACAAGAGCAGACTGCTCGGACATGTGAATGCACACCTTTGGAGCAAACGGGACTTGAATACGGCACTCCGAGGTTGAGAAATGGAGCTGACCCCTCAAAATGCCACCGACTCCCCGGCGGGGAATTGAACCCCGGTCTCCCGCGTGACAGGCGGGGATACTAACCACTATACTACCGAGGATTGGACGGCGTCGCCCTCTGTTTCATTGGTATTAGATAGAATGTTCTTATGTGAAATTTTGATTTGTTGTCAATTTGAATTCTTCTTTAGATCATTCTGCTACCTCTGTGGAGATGATTCAGATATTAGTTATTGTTGTTTTCATGTTTGAATATCTATCTGTAAAGTAATCCGCTGCTGCTGTAAAACAGCCATTTCGTTGTGTCCTACCATCTGTGTTCAACTTCGTCCACTGCTGATCCACGCGCTCTCATTACCTGCCTCCTACAAACTGGTTCACACGCTGGCCTGTAATACAACACAAATCCAACAGCCTGGCTTCAATTCCCACAGCCAAATGGACTCAGCATGAAAGATTCCCCTTTTCAAGCTCATCCCCTCAGGTTCAACTACCACCCATCGATCGCTCCCTCATCAGAGAGCAGTGCTCCTGGAGGACGGTGGTGACTTTACTGTATGCTGCATCAGCTCCACTGTCAACGTCGAAACACTTTGCCAACAATTTCTTGATGTTTATAAAATCATGAGGATGAACAGTTAATCGCAGGGTTACTTCCAACTCACGTCAATCTCTGAGCCATGCATTTAACATCGAAACATAGAAAATAAGTGCAGGGGTAGGCCATTCAGCCCTTCAATTCAGGCAGAATCCGAGGAGCAGGAAAATCAGGATGCTGTCTGACTTGCGTTGCTTTTCCAGCACCACTCTAATCGAGACTCTGATTTCCAGCAACTGCAGTCCTCACTTGTGCCATTCAGCCCTTCAAGACAGCACCACCATTCAATATCATCATGACTGAACGTGGATCTGCATGGGTTTCTCTTCAGAAGGGTCGGTGTGGACTTGTCCGTCTGAATGGCCTGCTTCCACACTGTGGTGATTCTATGATGCCAACAGTGTAGGTTCAGTTCCTGCACGTGCAGCAGACCACAGTGAAGGTTCTGCTTTCTCAACCTTGCCTCTGTGTTGACCTACATGTTAACCCAGCCACTGGGCTTTGTCCTTCTATCGAGAAGAGCAGACAAAAATGCTTCTCAGATGACTTTGACTTTCCACTGTGGGTGTAGTACAGTCTGCCAGCAGCAGGGGATGGTGTTGCATCACCTTAATCGCAGGATCGGGTCCAATCTCTGAGGGGGACTGACCCCTTTTTGATGTGAGGGAGGGTGTAAAAAAACCTCACATTCATTTGTCGCTACCGGTTGCTTAAAGGTTTTCATTTGCACTCCGTTTGCGCGGGAGTTATAAGCCCACTGACGGGACGAAGTAACAAGAAAATCAGAATGGGAAACAGAAATTGCTGGAGAAAGTCAGCATCTGGAGTGGGGGTGAGAGTGGGGGAAGAACGCAGTCAACGTTTCTGGTCCAGTGACCATTCTTCAGGACGGCATTTTTCATTTGTCGTCAAAAAGCAGGAAGTCTCGAATGGGTGCCTGGATAGATGAAAGTGTAAGTTTGCCAGGGAGAGCAGAATTGAGACAATTTTCGGTTTTGTTTGTTGGTCAGATTGTTTACAAGAGCAGACTGCTCGGACATGTGAATGCACACCTTTGGAGCAAACGGGACTTGAATACGGCACTCCGGGGTTGAGAAATGGAGCTGACCCCTCAAAATGCCACCGACTCCCCGGCGGGGAATTGAACCCCGGTCTCCCGCGTGACAGGCGGGGATACTAACCACTATACTACCGAGGATTGGACGGCGTCGCCCTCTGTTTCATTGGTATTAGAAAGAATGTTCTTATGTGAAATTTTGATTTGTTGTCAATTTGAATTCTTCTTTAGATCATTCTGCTACCTCTGTGGAGATGATTCAGATATTAGTTATTGTTGTTTTCATGTTTGAATATCTATCTGTAAAGTAATCCGCTGCTGCTGTAAAACAGCCATTTCGTTGTGTCCTACCATCTGTGTTCAACTTCGTCCACTGCTGATCCACGCGCTCTCATTGCCTGCCTCCTACAAACTGGTTCACACGCTGGCCTGTAATACAACACAAATCCAACAGCCTGGCTTCAATTCCCACAGCCAAATGGACTCAGCATGAAAGATTCCCCTTTTCAAGCTCATCCCCTCAGGTTCAACTACCACCCATCGATCGCTCCCTCATCAGAGAGCAGTGCTCCTGGAGGACGGTGGTGACTTTACTGTACGCTGCATCAGCTCCACTGTCAACGTCGAAACACTTTGCCAACAATTTCTTGATGTTTATAAAATCATGAGGATGAACAGTTAATCGCAGGGTTACTTCCAACTCACGTCAATCTCTGAGCCATGCATTTAACATCGAAACATAGAAAATAAGTGCAGGGGTAGGCCATTCAGCCCTTCAATTCAGGCAGAATCCGAGGAGCAGGAAAATCAGGATGCTGTCTGACTTGCGTTGCTTTTCCAGCACCACTCTAATCGAGACTCTGATTTCCAGCAACTGCAGTCCTCACTTGTGCCATTCAGCCCTTCAAGACAGCACCACCATTCAATATCATCATGACTGAACGTGGATCTGCATGGGTTTCTCTTCAGAAGGGTCGGTGTGGACTTGTCCGTCTGAATGGCCTGCTTCCACACTGTGGTGATTCTATGATGCCAACAGTGTAGGTTCAGTTCCTGCACGTGCAGCAGACCACAGTGAAGGTTCTGCTTTCTCAACCTTGCCTCTGTGTTGACCTACATGTTAACCCAGCCACTGGGCTTTGTCCTTCTATCGAGAAGAGCAGACAAAAATGCTTCTCAGATGACTTTGACTTTCCACTGTGGGTGTAGTACAGTCTGCCAGCAGCAGGGGATGGTGTTGCATCACCTTAATCGCAGGATCGGGTCCAATCTCTGAGGGGGACTGACCCCTTTTTGATGTGAGGGAGGGTGTAAAAAAACCTCACATTCATTTGTCGCTACCGGTTGCTTAAAGGTTTTCATTTGCACTCCGTTTGCGCGGGAGTTATAAGCCCACTGACGGGACGAAGTAACAAGAAAATCAGAATGGGAAACAGAAATTGCTGGAGAAAGTCAGCATCTGGAGTGGGGGTGAGAGTGGGGGAAGAACGCAGTCAACGTTTCTGGTCCAGTGACCATTCTTCAGGACGGCATTTTTCATTTGTCGTCAAAAAGCAGGAAGTCTCGAATGGGTGCCTGGATAGATGAAAGCGTAAGTTTGCCAGGGAGAGCAGAATTGAGACAATTTTCGGTTTTGTTTGTTGGTCAGATTGTTTACAAGAGCAGACTGCTCGGACATGTGAATGCACACCTTTGGAGCAAACGGGACTTGAATACGGCACTCCGAGGTTGAGAAATGGAGCTGACCCCTCAAAATGCCACCGACTCCCCGGCGGGGAATTGAACCCCGGTCTCCCGCGTGACAGGCGGGGATACTAACCACTATACTACCGAGGATTGGACGGCGTCGCCCTCTGTTTCATTGGTATTAGATAGAATGTTCTTATGTGAAATTTTGATTTGTTGTCAATTTGAATTCTTCTTTAGATCATTCTGCTACCTCTGTGGAGATGATTCAGATATTAGTTATTGTTGTTTTCATGTTTGAATATCTATCTGTAAAGTAATCCGCTGCTGCTGTAAAACAGCCATTTCGTTGTGTCCTACCATCTGTGTTCAACTTCGTCCACTGCTGATCCACGCGCTCTCATTACCTGCCTCCTACAAACTGGTTCACACGCTGGCCTGTAATACAACACAAATCCAACAGCCTGGCTTCAATTCCCACAGCCAAATGGACTCAGCATGAAAGATTCCCCTTTTCAAGCTCATCCCCTCAGGTTCAACTACCACCCATCGATCGCTCCCTCATCAGAGAGCAGTGCTCCTGGAGGACGGTGGTGACTTTACTGTATGCTGCATCAGCTCCACTGTCAACGTCGAAACACTTTGCCAACAATTTCTTGATGTTTATAAAATCATGAGGATGAACAGTTAATCGCAGGGTTACTTCCAACTCACGTCAATCTCTGAGCCATGCATTTAACATCGAAACATAGAAAATAAGTGCAGGGGTAGGCCATTCAGCCCTTCAATTCAGGCAGAATCCGAGGAGCAGGAAAATCAGGATGCTGTCTGACTTGCGTTGCTTTTCCAGCACCACTCTAATCGAGACTCTGATTTCCAGCAACTGCAGTCCTCACTTGTGCCATTCAGCCCTTCAAGACAGCACCACCATTCAATATCATCATGACTGAACGTGGATCTGCATGGGTTTCTCTTCAGAAGGGTCGGTGTGGACTTGTCCGTCTGAATGGCCTGCTTCCACACTGTGGTGATTCTATGATGCCAACAGTGTAGGTTCAGTTCCTGCACGTGCAGCAGACCACAGTGAAGGTTCTGCTTTCTCAACCTTGCCTCTGTGTTGACCTACATGTTAACCCAGCCACTGGGCTTTGTCCTTCTATCGAGAAGAGCAGACAAAAATGCTTCTCAGATGACTTTGACTTTCCACTGTGGGTGTAGTACAGTCTGCCAGCAGCAGGGGATGGTGTTGCATCACCTTAATCGCAGGATCGGGTCCAATCTCTGAGGGGGACTGACCCCTTTTTGATGTGAGGGAGGGTGTAAAAAAACCTCACATTCATTTGTCGCTACCGGTTGCTTAAAGGTTTTCATTTGCACTCCGTTTGCGCGGGAGTTATAAGCCCACTGACGGGACGAAGTAACAAGAAAATCAGAATGGGAAACAGAAATTGCTGGAGAAAGTCAGCATCTGGAGTGGGGGTGAGAGTGGGGGAAGAACGCAGTCAACGTTTCTGGTCCAGTGACCATTCTTCAGGACGGCATTTTTCATTTGTCGTCAAAAAGCAGGAAGTCTCGAATGGGTGCCTGGATAGATGAAAGTGTAAGTTTGCCAGGGAGAGCAGAATTGAGACAATTTTCGGTTTTGTTTGTTGGTCAGATTGTTTACAAGAGCAGACTGCTCGGACATGTGAATGCACACCTTTGGAGCAAACGGGACTTGAATACGGCACTCCGGGGTTGAGAAATGGAGCTGACCCCTCAAAATGCCACCGACTCCCCGGCGGGGAATTGAACCCCGGTCTCCCGCGTGACAGGCGGGGATACTAACCACTATACTACCGAGGATTGGACGGCGTCGCCCTCTGTTTCATTGGTATTAGAAAGAATGTTCTTATGTGAAATTTTGATTTGTTGTCAATTTGAATTCTTCTTTAGATCATTCTGCTACCTCTGTGGAGATGATTCAGATATTAGTTATTGTTGTTTTCATGTTTGAATATCTATCTGTAAAGTAATCCGCTGCTGCTGTAAAACAGCCATTTCGTTGTGTCCTACCATCTGTGTTCAACTTCGTCCACTGCTGATCCACGCGCTCTCATTACCTGCCTCCTACAAACTGGTTCACACGCTGGCCTGTAATACAACACAAATCCAAAAGCCTGGCTTCAATTCCCACAGCCAAATGGACTCAGCATGAAAGATTCCCCTTTTCAAGCTCATCCCCTCAGGTTCAACTACCACCCATCGATCGCTCCCTCATCAGAGAGCAGTGCTCCTGGAGGACGGTGGTGACTTTACTGTACGCTGCATCAGCTCCACTGTCAACGTAGAAACACTTTGCCAACAATTTCTTGATGTTTATAAAATCATGAGGATGAACAGTTAATCGCAGGGTTACTTCCAACTCACGTCAATCTCTGAGCCATGCATTTAACATCGAAACATAGAAAATAAGTGCAGGGGTAGGCCATTCAGCCCTTCAATTCAGGCAGAATCCGAGGAGCAGGAAAATCAGGATGCTGTCTGACTTGCGTTGCTTTTCCAGCACCACTCTAATCGAGACTCTGATTTCCAGCAACTGCAGTCCTCACTTGTGCCATTCAGCCCTTCAAGACAGCACCACCATTCAATATCATCATGACTGAACGTGGATCTGCATGGGTTTCTCTTCAGAAGGGTCGGTGTGGACTTGTCCGTCTGAATGGCCTGCTTCCACACTGTGGTGATTCTATGATGCCAACAGTGTAGGTTCAGTTCCTGCACGTGCAGCAGACCACAGTGAAGGTTCTGCTTTCTCAACCTTGCCTCTGTGTTGACCTACATGTTAACCCAGCCACTGGGCTTTGTCCTTCTATCGAGAAGAGCAGACAAAAATGCTTCTCAGATGACTTTGACTTTCCACTGTGGGTGTAGTACAGTCTGCCAGCAGCAGGGGATGGTGTTGCATCACCTTAATCGCAGGATCGGGTCCAATCTCTGAGGGGGACTGACCCCTTTTTGATGTGAGGGAGGGTGTAAAAAAACCTCACATTCATTTGTCGCTACCGGTTGCTTAAAGGTTTTCATTTGCACTCCGTTTGCGCGGGAGTTATAAGCCCACTGACGGGACGAAGTAACAAGAAAATCAGAATGGGAAACAGAAATTGCTGGAGAAAGTCAGCATCTGGAGTGGGGGTGAGAGTGGGGGAAGAACGCAGTCAACGTTTCTGGTCCAGTGACCATTCTTCAGGACGGCATTTTTCATTTGTCGTCAAAAAGCAGGAAGTCTCGAATGGGTGCCTGGATAGATGAAAGTGTAAGTTTGCCAGGGAGAGCAGAATTGAGACAATTTTCGGTTTTGTTTGTTGGTCAGATTGTTTACAAGAGCAGACTGCTCGGACATGTGAATGCACACCTTTGGAGCAAACGGGACTTGAATACGGCACTCCGAGGTTGAGAAATGGAGCTGACCCCTCAAAATGCCACCGACTCCCCGGCGGGGAATTGAACCCCGGTGACCCGCGTGACAGGCGGGGATACTAACCACTATACTACCGAGGATTGGAAGGCATCGCCCTCTGTTTCATTGGTATTAGATAGAATGTTCTTATGTGAAATTTTGATTTGTTGTCAATTTGAATTCTTCTTTAGATCATTCTGCTACCTCCGTGGAGATGATTCAGATATTAGTTATTGTTGTTTTCATGTTTGAATATCTATCTGTAAAGTAATCCGCTGCTGCTGTAAAACAGCCATTTCGTTGTGTCCTACCATCTGTGTTCAACTTCGTCCACTGCTGATCCACGCGCTCTCATTACCTGCCTCCTACAAACTGGTTCACACGCTGGCCTGTAATACAACACAAATCCAACAGCCTGGCTTCAATTCCCACAGCCAAATGGACTCAGCATGAAAGATTCCCCTTTTCAAGCTCATCCCCTCAGGTTCAACTACCACCCATCGATCGCTCCCTCATCAGAGAGCAGTGCTCCTGGAGGACGGTGGTGACTTTACTGTATGCTGCATCAGCTCCACTGTCAACGTCGAAACACATTTCCAACAATTTCTTGATGTTTATAAAATCATGAGGATGAACAGTTAATCGCAGGGTTACTTCCAACTCACGTCAATCTCTGAGCCATGCATTTAACATCGAAACATAGAACATAAGTGCAGGGGTAGGCCATTCAGCCCTTCAATTCAGGCAGAATCCGAGGAGCAGGAAAATCAGGATGCTGTCTGACTTGCGTTGCTTTTCCAGCACCACTCTAATCGAGACTCTGATTTCCAGCAACTGCAGTCCTCACTTGTGCCATTCAGCCCTTCAAGACAGCACCACCATTCAATATCATCATGACTGAACGTGGATCTGCATGGGTTTCTCTTCAGAAGGGTCGGTGTGGACTTGTCCGTCTGAATGGCCTGCTTCCACACTGTGGTGATTCTATGATGCCAACAGTGTAGGTTCAGTTCCTGCACGTGCAGCAGACCACAGTGAAGGTTCTGCTTTCTCAACCTTGCCTCTGTGTTGACCTACATGTTAACCCAGCCACTGGGCTTTGTCCTTCTATCGAGAAGTGCAGACAAAAATGCTTCTCAGATGACTTTGACTTTCCACTGTGGGTGTAGTACAGTCTGCCAGCAGCAGGGGATGGTGTTGCATCACCTTAATCGCAGGATCGGGTCCAATCTCTGAGGGGGACTGACCCCTTTTTGATGTGAGGGAGGGTGTAAAAAAACCTCACATTCATTTGTCGCTACCGGTTGCTTAAAGGTTTTCATTTGCACTCCGTTTGCGCGGGAGTTATAAGCCCACTGACGGGACGAAGTAACAAGAAAATCAGAATGGGAAACAGAAATTGCTGGAGAAAGTCAGCATCTGGAGTGGGGGTGAGAGTGGGGGAAGAACGCAGTCAACGTTTCTGGTCCAGTGACCATTCTTCAGGACGGCATTTTTCATTTGTCGTCAAAAAGCAGGAAGTCTCGAATGGGTGCCTGGATAGATGAAAGTGTAAGTTTGCCAGGGAGAGCAGAATTGAGACAATTTTCGGTTTTGTTTGTTGGTCAGATTGTTTACAAGAGCAGACTGCTCGGACATGTGAATGCACACCTTTGGAGCAAACGGGACTTGAATACGGCACTCCGGGGTTGAGAAATGGAGCTGACCCCTCAAAATGCCACCGACTCCCCGGCGGTGAATTGAACCCCGGTCTCCCGCGTGACAGGCGGGGATACTAACCACTATACTACCGAGGATTGGACGGCGTCGCCCTCCGTTTCATTGGTATTAGATAGAATGTTCTTATGTGAAATTTTGATTTGTTGTCAATTTGAATTCTTCTTTAGATCATTCTGCTACCTCTGTGGAGATGATTCAGATATTAGTTATTGTTGTTTTCATGTTTGAATATCTATCTGTAAAGTAATCCGCTGCTGCTGTAAAACAGCCATTTCGTTGTGTCCTACCATCTGTGTTCAACTTCGTCCACTGCTGATCCACGCGCTCTCATTACCTGCCTCCTACAAACTGGTTCACACGCTGGCCTGTAATACAACACAAATCCAACAGCCTGGCTTCAATTCCCACAGCCAAATGGACTCAGCATGAAAGATTCCCCTTTTCAAGCTCATCCCCTCAGGTTCAACTACCACCCATCGATCGCTCCCTCATCAGAGAGCAGTGCTCCTGGAGGACGGTGGTGACTTTACTGTACGCTGCATCAGCTCCACTGTCAACGTCGAAACACTTTGCCAACAATTTCTTGATGTTTATAAAATCATGAGGATGAACAGTTAATCGCAGGGTTACTTCCAACTCACGTCAATCTCTGAGCCATGCATTTAACATCGAAACATAGAACATAAGTGCAGGGGTAGGTCATTCAGCCCTTCAATTCAGGCAGAATCCGAGGAGCAGGAAAATCAGGATGCTGTCTGACTTGCGTTGCTTTTCCAGCACCACTCTAATCGAGACTCTGATTTCCAGCAACTGCAGTCCTCACTTGTGCCATTCAGCCCTTCAAGACAGCACCACCATTCAATATCATCATGACTGAACGTGGATCTGCATGGGTTTCTCTTCAGAAGGGTCGGTGTGGACTTGTCCGTCTGAATGGCCTGCTTCCACACTGTGGTGATTCTATGATGCCAACAGTGTAGGTTCAGTTCCTGCACGTGCAGCAGACCACAGTGAAGGTTCTGCTTTCTCAACCTTGCCTCTGTGTTGACCTACATGTTAACCCAGCCACTGGGCTTTGTCCTTCTATCGAGAAGAGCAGACAAAAATGCTTCTCAGATGACTTTGACTTTCCACTGTGGGTGTAGTACAGTCTGCCAGCAGCAGGGGATGGTGTTGCATCACCTTAATCGCAGGATCGGGTCCAATCTCTGAGGGGGACTGACCCCTTTTTGATGTGAGGGAGGGTGTAAAAAAACCTCACATTCATTTGTCGCTACCGGTTGCTTAAAGGTTTTCATTTGCACTCCGTTTGCGCGGGAGTTATAAGCCCACTGACGGGACGAAGTAACAAGAAAATCAGAATGGGAAACAGAAATTGCTGGAGAAAGTCAGCATCTGGAGTGGGGGTGAGAGTGGGGGAAGAACGCAGTCAACGTTTCTTCAGGACGCCATTCTTCAGGACGGCATTTTTCATTTGTCGTCAAAAAGCAGGAAGTCTCGAATGGGTGCCTGGATAGATGAAAGTGTAAGTTTGCCAGGGAGAGCAGAATTGAGACAATTTTCGGTTTTGTTTGTTGGTCAGATTGTTTACAAGAGCAGACTGCTCGGACATGTGAATGCACACCTTTGGAGCAAACGGGACTTGAATACGGCACTCCGGGGTTGAGAAATGGAGCTGACCCCTCAAAATGCCACCGACTCCCCGGCGGGGAATTGAACCCCGGTCTCCCGCGTGACAGGCGGGGATACTAACCACTATACTACCGCGGAGTGGACGGCGTCGCCCTCTGTTTCATTGGTATTAGATAGAATGTTCTTATGTGAAATTTTGATTTGTTGTCAATTTGAATTCTTCTTTAGATCATTCTGCTACCTCCGTGGAGATGATTCAGATATTAGTTATTGTTGTTTTCATGTTTGAATATCTATCTGTAAAGTAATCCGCTGCTGCTGTAAAACAGCCATTTCGTTGTGTCCTCCCATCTGTGTTCAACTTCGTCCACTGCTGATCCACGCGCTCTCATTACCTGCCTCCTACAAACTGGTTCACACGCTGGCCTGTAATACAACACAAATCCAACAGCCTGGCTTCAATTCCCACAGCCAAATGGACTCAGCATGAAAGATTCCCCTTTTCAAGCTCATCCCCTCAGGTTCAACTACCACCCATCGATCGCTCCCTCATCAGAGAGCAGTGCTCCTGGAGGACGGTGGTGACTTTACTGTATGCTGCATCAGCTCCACTGTCAACGTCGAAACACTTTGCCAACAATTTCTTGATGTTTATAAAATCATGAGGATGAACAGTTAATCGCAGGGTTACTTCCAACTCACGTCAATCTCTGAGCCATGCATTTAACATCGAAACATAGAAAATAAGTGCAGGGGTAGGCCATTCAGCCCTTCAATTCAGGCAGAATCCGAGGAGCAGGAAAATCAGGATGCTGTCTGACTTGCGTTGCTTTTCCAGCACCACTCTAATCGAGACTCTGATTTCCAGCAACTGCAGTCCTCACTTGTGCCATTCAGCCCTTCAAGACAGCACCACCATTCAATATCATCATGACTGAACGTGGATCTGCATGGGTTTCTCTTCAGAAGGGTCGGTGTGGACTTGTCCGTCTGAATGGCCTGCTTCCACACTGTGGTGATTCTATGATGCCAACAGTGTAGGTTCAGTTCCTGCACGTGCAGCAGACCACAGTGAAGGTTCTGCTTTCTCAACCTTGCCTCTGTGTTGACCTACATGTTAACCCAGCCACTGGGCTTTGTCCTTCTATCGAGAAGAGCAGACAAAAATGCTTCTCAGATGACTTTGACTTTCCACTGTGGGTGTAGTACAGTCTGCCAGCAGCAGGGGATGGTGTTGCATCACCTTAATCGCAGGATCGGGTCCAATCTCTGAGGGGGACTGACCCCTTTTTGATGTGAGGGAGGGTGTAAAAAAACCTCACATTCATTTGTCGCTACCGGTTGCTTAAAGGTTTTCATTTGCACTCCGTTTGCGCGGGAGTTATAAGCCCACTGACGGGACGAAGTAACAAGAAAATCAGAATGGGAAACAGAAATTGCTGGAGAAAGTCAGCATCTGGAGTGGGGGTGAGAGTGGGGGAAGAACGCAGTCAACGTTTCTTCAGGACGCCATTCTTCAGGACGGCATTTTTCATTTGTCGTCAAAAAGCAGGAAGTCTCGAATGGGTGCCTGGATAGATGAAAGTGTAAGTTTGCCAGGGAGAGCAGAATTGAGACAATTTTCGGTTTTGTTTGTTGGTCAGATTGTTTACAAGAGCAGACTGCTCGGACATGTGAATGCACACCTTTGGAGCAAACGGGACTTGAATACGGCACTCCGGGGTTGAGAAATGGAGCTGACCCCTCAAAATGCCACCGACTCCCCGGCGGGGAATTGAACCTCGGTCTCCCGCGTGACAGGCGGGGATACTAACCACTATACTACCGAGGATTGGACGGCGTCGCCCTCTGTTTCATTGGTATTAGATAGAATGTTCTTATGTGAAATTTTGATTTGTTGTCAATTTGAATTCTTCTTTAGATCATTCTGCTACCTCTGTGGAGATGATTCAGATATTAGTTATTGTTGTTTTCATGTTTGAATATCTATCTGTAAAGTAATCCGCTGCTGCTGTAAAACAGCCATTTCGTTGTGTCCTACCATCTGTGTTCAACTTCGTCCACTGCTGATCCACGCGCTCTCATTACCTGCCTCCTACAAACTGGTTCACACGCTGGCCTGTAATACAACACAAATCCAACAGCCTGGCTTCAATTCCCACAGCCAAATGGACTCAGCATGAAAGATTCCCCTTTTCAAGCTCATCCCCTCAGGTTCAACTACCACCCATCGATCGCTCCCTCATCAGAGAGCAGTGCTCCTGGAGGACGGTGGTGACTTTACTGTATGCTGCATCAGCTCCACTGTCAACGTCGAAACACTTTGCCAACAATTTCTTGATGTTTATAAAATCATGAGGATGAACAGTTAATCGCAGGGTTACTTCCAACTCACGTCAATCTCTGAGCCATGCATTTAACATCGAAACATAGAAAATAAGTGCAGGGGTAGGCCATTCAGCCCTTCAATTCAGGCAGAATCCGAGGAGCAGGAAAATCAGGATGCTGTCTGACTTGCGTTGCTTTTCCAGCACCACTCTAATCGAGACTCTGATTTCCAGCAACTGCAGTCCTCACTTGTGCCATTCAGCCCTTCAAGACAGCACCACCATTCAATATCATCATGACTGAACGTGGATCTGCATGGGTTTCTCTTCAGAAGGGTCGGTGTGGACTTGTCCGTCTGAATGGCCTGCTTCCACACTGTGGTGATTCTATGATGCCAACAGTGTAGGTTCAGTTCCTGCACGTGCAGCAGACCACAGTGAAGGTTCTGCTTTCTCAACCTTGCCTCTGTGTTGACCTACATGTTAACCCAGCCACTGGGCTTTGTCCTTCTATCGAGAAGAGCAGACAAAAATGCTTCTCAGATGACTTTGACTTTCCACTGTGGGTGTAGTACAGTCTGCCAGCAGCAGGGGATGGTGTTGCATCACCTTAATCGCAGGATCGGGTCCAATCTCTGAGGGGGACTGACCCCTTTTTGATGTGAGGGAGGGTGTAAAAAAACCTCACATTCATTTGTCGCTACCGGTTGCTTAAAGGTTTTCATTTGCACTCCGTTTGCGCGGGAGTTATAAGCCCACTGACGGGACGAAGTAACAAGAAAATCAGAATGGGAAACAGAAATTGCTGGAGAAAGTCAGCATCTGGAGTGGGGGTGAGAGTGGGGGAAGAACGCAGTCAACGTTTCTTCAGGACGCCATTCTTCAGGACGGCATTTTTCATTTGTCGTCAAAAAGCAGGAAGTCTCGAATGGGTGCCTGGATAGATGAAAGTGTAAGTTTGCCAGGGAGAGCAGAATTGAGACAATTTTCGGTTTTGTTTGTTGGTCAGATTGTTTACAAGAGCAGACTGCTCGGACATGTGAATGCACACCTTTGGAGCAAACGGGACTTGAATACGGCACTCCGGGGTTGAGAAATGGAGCTGACCCCTCAAAATGCCACCGACTCCCCGGCGGGGAATTGAACCTCGGTCTCCCGCGTGACAGGCGGGGATACTAACCACTATACTACCGAGGATTGGACGGCGTCGCCCTCTGTTTCATTGGTATTAGATAGAATGTTCTTATGTGAAATTTTGATTTGTTGTCAATTTGAATTCTTCTTTAGATCATTCTGCTACCTCTGTGGAGATGATTCAGATATTAGTTATTGTTGTTTTCATGTTTGAATATCTATCTGTAAAGTAATCCGCTGCTGCTGTAAAACAGCCATTTCGTTGTGTCCTACCATCTGTGTTCAACTTCGTCCACTGCTGATCCACGCACTCTCATTACCTGCCTCCTACAAACTGGTTCACACGCTGGCCTGTAATACAACACAAATCCAACAGCCTGGCTTCAATTCCCACAGCCAAATGGACTCAGCATGAAAGATTCCCCTTTTCAAGCTCATCCCCTCAGGTTCAACTACCACCCATCGATCGCTCCCTCATCAGAGAGCAGTGCTCCTGGAGGACGGTGGTGACTTTACTGTATGCTGCATCAGCTCCACTGTCAACGTCGAAACACTTTGCCAACAATTTCTTGATGTTTATAAAATCATGAGGATGAACAGTTAATCGCAGGGTTACTTCCAACTCACGTCAATCTCTGAGCCATGCATTTAACATCGAAACATAGAAAATAAGTGCAGGGGTAGGCCATTCAGCCCTTCAATTCAGGCAGAATCCGAGGAGCAGGAAAATCAGGATGCTGTCTGACTTGCGTTGCTTTTCCAGCACCACTCTAATCGAGACTCTGATTTCCAGCAACTGCAGTCCTCACTTGTGCCATTCAGCCCTTCAAGACAGCACCACCATTCAATATCATCATGACTGAACGTGGATCTGCATGGGTTTCTCTTCAGAAGGGTCGGTGTGGACTTGTCCGTCTGAATGGCCTGCTTCCACACTGTGGTGATTCTATGATGCCAACAGTGTAGGTTCAGTTCCTGCACGTGCAGCAGACCACAGTGAAGGTTCTGCTTTCTCAACCTTGCCTCTGTGTTGACCTACATGTTAACCCAGCCACTGGGCTTTGTCCTTCTATCGAGAAGAGCAGACAAAAATGCTTCTCAGATGACTTTGACTTTCCACTGTGGGTGTAGTACAGTCTGCCAGCAGCAGGGGATGGTGTTGCATCACCTTAATCGCAGGATCGGGTCCAATCTCTGAGGGGGACTGACCCCTTTTTGATGTGAGGGAGGGTGTAAAAAAACCTCACATTCATTTGTCGCTACCGGTTGCTTAAAGGTTTTCATTTGCACTCCGTTTGCGCGGGAGTTATAAGCCCACTGACGGGACGAAGTAACAAGAAAATCAGAATGGGAAACAGAAATTGCTGGAGAAAGTCAGCATCTGGAGTGGGGGTGAGAGTGGGGGAAGAACGCAGTCAACGTTTCTTCAGGACGCCATTCTTCAGGACGGCATTTTTCATTTGTCGTCAAAAAGCAGGAAGTCTCGAATGGGTGCCTGGATAGATGAAAGTGTAAGTTTGCCAGGGAGAGCAGAATTGAGACAATTTTCGGTTTTGTTTGTTGGTCAGATTGTTTACAAGAGCAGACTGCTCGGACATGTGAATGCACACCTTTGGAGCAAACGGGACTTGAATACGGCACTCCGGGGTTGAGAAATGGAGCTGACCCCTCAAAATGCCACCGACTCCCCGGCGGGGAATTGAACCCCGGTCTCCCGCGTGACAGGCGGGGATACTAACCACTATACTACCGAGGATTGGACGGCGTCGCCCTCTGTTTCATTGGTATTAGATAGAATGTTCTTATGTGAAATTTTGATTTGTTGTCAATTTGAATTCTTCTTTAGATCATTCTGCTACCTCCGTGGAGATGATTCAGATATTAGTTATTGTTGTTTTCATGTTTGAATATCTATCTGTAAAGTAATCCGCTGCTGCTGTAAAACAGCCATTTCGTTGTGTCCTACCATCTGTGTTCAACTTCGTCCACTGCTGATCCACGCGCTCTCATTACCTGCCTCCTACAAACTGGTTCACACGCTGGCCTGTAATACAACACAAATCCAACAGCCTGGCTTCAATTCCCACAGCCAAATGGACTCAGCATGAAAGATTCCCCTTTTCAAGCTCATCCCCTCAGGTTCAACTACCACCCATCGATCGCTCCCTCATCAGAGAGCAGTGCTCCTGGAGGACGGTGGTGACTTTACTGTATGCTGCATCAGCTCCACTGTCAACGTCGAAACACTTTGCCAACAATTTCTTGATGTTTATAAAATCATGAGGATGAACAGTTAATCGCAGGGTTACTTCCAACTCACGTCAATCTCTGAGCCATGCATTTAACATCGAAACATAGAAAATAAGTGCAGGGGTAGGCCATTCAGCCCTTCAATTCAGGCAGAATCCGAGGAGCAGGAAAATCAGGATGCTGTCTGACTTGCGTTGCTTTTCCAGCACCACTCTAATCGAGACTCTGATTTCCAGCAACTGCAGTCCTCACTTGTGCCATTCAGCCCTTCAAGACAGCACCACCATTCAATATCATCATGACTGAACGTGGATCTGCATGGGTTTCTCTTCAGAAGGGTCGGTGTGGACTTGTCCGTCTGAATGGCCTGCTTCCACACTGTGGTGATTCTATGATGCCAACAGTGTAGGTTCAGTTCCTGCACGTGCAGCAGACCACAGTGAAGGTTCTGCTTTCTCAACCTTGCCTCTGTGTTGACCTACATGTTAACCCAGCCACTGGGCTTTGTCCTTCTATCGAGAAGAGCAGACAAAAATGCTTCTCAGATGACTTTGACTTTCCACTGTGGGTGTAGTACAGTCTGCCAGCAGCAGGGGATGGTGTTGCATCACCTTAATCGCAGGATCGGGTCCAATCTCTGAGGGGGACTGACCCCTTTTTGATGTGAGGGAGGGTGTAAAAAAACCTCACATTCATTTGTCGCTACCGGTTGCTTAAAGGTTTTCATTTGCACTCCGTTTGCGCGGGAGTTATAAGCCCACTGACGGGACGAAGTAACAAGAAAATCAGAATGGGAAACAGAAATTGCTGGAGAAAGTCAGCATCTGGAGTGGGGGTGAGAGTGGGGGAAGAACGCAGTCAACGTTTCTTCAGGACGCCATTCTTCAGGACGGCATTTTTCATTTGTCGTCAAAAAGCAGGAAGTCTCGAATGGGTGCCTGGATAGATGAAAGTGTAAGTTTGCCAGGGAGAGCAGAATTGAGACAATTTTCGGTTTTGTTTGTTGGTCAGATTGTTTACAAGAGCAGACTGCTCGGACATGTGAATCAAGTCCCGTTTGCTCGCACACCTTTGGAGCAAACGGGACTTGAATACGGCACTCCGGGGTTGAGAAATGGAGCTGACCCCTCAAAATGCCACCGACTCCCCGGCGGGGAATTGAACCCCGGTCTCCCGCGTGACAGGCGGGGATACTAACCACTATACTACCGAGGATTGGACGGCGTCGCCCTCTGTTTCATTGGTATTAGATAGAATGTTCTTATGTGAAATTTTGATTTGTTGTCAATTTGAATTCTTCTTTAGATCATTCTGCTACCTCTGTGGAGATGATTCAGATATTAGTTATTGTTGTTTTCATGTTTGAATATCTATCTGTAAAGTAATCCGCTGCTGCTGTAAAACAGCCATTTCGTTGTGTCCTACCATCTGTGTTCAACTTCGTCCACTGCTGATCCACGCGCTCTCATTACCTGCCTCCTACAAACTGGTTCACACGCTGGCCTGTAATACAACACAAATCCAACAGCCTGGCTTCAATTCCCACAGCCAAATGGACTCAGCATGAAAGATTCCCCTTTTCAAGCTCATCCCCTCAGGTTCAACTACCACCCATCGATCGCTCCCTCATCAGAGAGCAGTGCTCCTGGAGGACGGTGGTGACTTTACTGTATGCTGCATCAGCTCCACTGTCAACGTCGAAACACTTTGCCAACAATTTCTTGATGTTTATAAAATCATGAGGATGAACAGTTAATCGCAGGGTTACTTCCAACTCACGTCAATCTCTGAGCCATGCATTTAACATCGAAACATAGAAAATAAGTGCAGGGGTAGGCCATTCAGCCCTTCAATTCAGGCAGAATCCGAGGAGCAGGAAAATCAGGATGCTGTCTGACTTGCGTTGCTTTTCCAGCACCACTCTAATCGAGACTCTGATTTCCAGCAACTGCAGTCCTCACTTGTGCCATTCAGCCCTTCAAGACAGCACCACCATTCAATATCATCATGACTGAACGTGGATCTGCATGGGTTTCTCTTCAGAAGGGTCGGTGTGGACTTGTCCGTCTGAATGGCCTGCTTCCACACTGTGGTGATTCTATGATGCCAACAGTGTAGGTTCAGTTCCTGCACGTGCAGCAGACCACAGTGAAGGTTCTGCTTTCTCAACCTTGCCTCTGTGTTGACCTACATGTTAACCCAGCCACTGGGCTTTGTCCTTCTATCGAGAAGAGCAGACAAAAATGCTTCTCAGATGACTTTGACTTTCCACTGTGGGTGTAGTACAGTCTGCCAGCAGCAGGGGATGGTGTTGCATCACCTTAATCGCAGGATCGGGTCCAATCTCTGAGGGGGACTGACCCCTTTTTGATGTGAGGGAGGGTGTAAAAAAACCTCACATTCATTTGTCGCTACCGGTTGCTTAAAGGTTTTCATTTGCACTCCGTTTGCGCGGGAGTTATAAGCCCACTGACGGGACGAAGTAACAAGAAAATCAGAATGGGAAACAGAAATTGCTGGAGAAAGTCAGCATCTGGAGTGGGGGTGAGAGTGGGGGAAGAACGCAGTCAACGTTTCTTCAGGACGCCATTCTTCAGGACGGCATTTTTCATTTGTCGTCAAAAAGCAGGAAGTCTCGAATGGGTGCCTGGATAGATGAAAGTGTAAGTTTGCCAGGGAGAGCAGAATTGAGACAATTTTCGGTTTTGTTTGTTGGTCAGATTGTTTACAAGAGCAGACTGCTCGGACATGTGAATCAAGTCCCGTTTGCTCGCACACCTTTGGAGCAAACGGGACTTGAATACGGCACTCCGGGGTTGAGAAATGGAGCTGACCCCTCAAAATGCCACCGACTCCCCGGCGGGGAATTGAACCCCGGTCTCCCGCGTGACAGGCGGGGATACTAACCACTATACTACCGAGGATTGGACGGCGTCGCCCTCTGTTTCATTGGTATTAGATAGAATGTTCTTATGTGAAATTTTGATTTGTTGTCAATTTGAATTCTTCTTTAGATCATTCTGCTACCTCTGTGGAGATGATTCAGATATTAGTTATTGTTGTTTTCATGTTTGAATATCTATCTGTAAAGTAATCCGCTGCTGCTGTAAAACAGCCATTTCGTTGTGTCCTACCATCTGTGTTCAACTTCGTCCACTGCTGATCCACGCGCTCTCATTACCTGCCTCCTACAAACTGGTTCACACGCTGGCCTGTAATACAACACAAATCCAACAGCCTGGCTTCAATTCCCACAGCCAAATGGACTCAGCATGAAAGATTCCCCTTTTCAAGCTCATCCCCTCAGGTTCAACTACCACCCATCGATCGCTCCCTCATCAGAGAGCAGTGCTCCTGGAGGACGGTGGTGACTTTACTGTATGCTGCATCAGCTCCACTGTCAACGTCGAAACACTTTGCCAACAATTTCTTGATGTTTATAAAATCATGAGGATGAACAGTTAATCGCAGGGTTACTTCCAACTCACGTCAATCTCTGAGCCATGCATTTAACATCGAAACATAGAAAATAAGTGCAGGGGTAGGCCATTCAGCCCTTCAATTCAGGCAGAATCCGAGGAGCAGGAAAATCAGGATGCTGTCTGACTTGCGTTGCTTTTCCAGCACCACTCTAATCGAGACTCTGATTTCCAGCAACTGCAGTCCTCACTTGTGCCATTCAGCCCTTCAAGACAGCACCACCATTCAATATCATCATGACTGAACGTGGATCTGCATGGGTTTCTCTTCAGAAGGGTCGGTGTGGACTTGTCCGTCTGAATGGCCTGCTTCCACACTGTGGTGATTCTATGATGCCAACAGTGTAGGTTCAGTTCCTGCACGTGCAGCAGACCACAGTGAAGGTTCTGCTTTCTCAACCTTGCCTCTGTGTTGACCTACATGTTAACCCAGCCACTGGGCTTTGTCCTTCTATCGAGAAGAGCAGACAAAAATGCTTCTCAGATGACTTTGACTTTCCACTGTGGGTGTAGTACAGTCTGCCAGCAGCAGGGGATGGTGTTGCATCACCTTAATCGCAGGATCGGGTCCAATCTCTGAGGGGGACTGACCCCTTTTTGATGTGAGGGAGGGTGTAAAAAAACCTCACATTCATTTGTCGCTACCGGTTGCTTAAAGGTTTTCATTTGCACTCCGTTTGCGCGGGAGTTATAAGCCCACTGACGGGACGAAGTAACAAGAAAATCAGAATGGGAAACAGAAATTGCTGGAGAAAGTCAGCATCTGGAGTGGGGGTGAGAGTGGGGGAAGAACGCAGTCAACGTTTCTTCAGGACGCCATTCTTCAGGACGGCATTTTTCATTTGTCGTCAAAAAGCAGGAAGTCTCGAATGGGTGCCTGGATAGATGAAAGTGTAAGTTTGCCAGGGAGAGCAGAATTGAGACAATTTTCGGTTTTGTTTGTTGGTCAGATTGTTTACAAGAGCAGACTGCTCGGACATGTGAATCAAGTCCCGTTTGCTCGCACACCTTTGGAGCAAACGGGACTTGAATACGGCACTCCGCGGTTGAGAAATGGAGCTGACCCCTCAAAATGCCACCGACTCCCCGGCGGGGAATTGAACCCCGGTCTCCCGCGTGACAGGCGGGGATACTAACCACTATACTACCGAGGATTGGACGGCGTCGCCCTCTGTTTCATTGGTATTAGATAGAATGTTCTTATGTGAAATTTTGATTTGTTGTCAATTTGAATTCTTCTTTAGATCATTCTGCTACCTCTGTGGAGATGATTCAGATATTAGTTATTGTTGTTTTCATGTTTGAATATCTATCTGTAAAGTAATCCGCTGCTGCTGTAAAACAGCCATTTCGTTGTGTCCTACCATCTGTGTTCAACTTCGTCCACTGCTGATCCACGCGCTCTCATTACCTGCCTCCTACAAACTGGTTCACACGCTGGCCTGTAATACAACACAAATCCAACAGCCTGGCTTCAATTCCCACAGCCAAATGGACTCAGCATGAAAGATTCCCCTTTTCAAGCTCATCCCCTCAGGTTCAACTACCACCCATCGATCGCTCCCTCATCAGAGAGCAGTGCTCCTGGAGGACGGTGGTGACTTTACTGTATGCTGCATCAGCTCCACTGTCAACGTCGAAACACTTTGCCAACAATTTCTTGATGTTTATAAAATCATGAGGATGAACAGTTAATCGCAGGGTTACTTCCAACTCACGTCAATCTCTGAGCCATGCATTTAACATCGAAACATAGAAAATAAGTGCAGGGGTAGGCCATTCAGCCCTTCAATTCAGGCAGAATCCGAGGAGCAGGAAAATCAGGATGCTGTCTGACTTGCGTTGCTTTTCCAGCACCACTCTAATCGAGACTCTGATTTCCAGCAACTGCAGTCCTCACTTGTGCCATTCAGCCCTTCAAGACAGCACCACCATTCAATATCATCATGACTGAACGTGGATCTGCATGGGTTTCTCTTCAGAAGGGTCGGTGTGGACTTGTCCGTCTGAATGGCCTGCTTCCACACTGTGGTGATTCTATGATGCCAACAGTGTAGGTTCAGTTCCTGCACGTGCAGCAGACCACAGTGAAGGTTCTGCTTTCTCAACCTTGCCTCTGTGTTGACCTACATGTTAACCCAGCCACTGGGCTTTGTCCTTCTATCGAGAAGAGCAGACAAAAATGCTTCTCAGATGACTTTGACTTTCCACTGTGGGTGTAGTACAGTCTGCCAGCAGCAGGGGATGGTGTTGCATCACCTTAATCGCAGGATCGGGTCCAATCTCTGAGGGGGACTGACCCCTTTTTGATGTGAGGGAGGGTGTAAAAAAACCTCACATTCATTTGTCGCTACCGGTTGCTTAAAGGTTTTCATTTGCACTCCGTTTGCGCGGGAGTTATAAGCCCACTGACGGGACGAAGTAACAAGAAAATCAGAATGGGAAACAGAAATTGCTGGAGAAAGTCAGCATCTGGAGTGGGGGTGAGAGTGGGGGAAGAACGCAGTCAACGTTTCTTCAGGACGCCATTTTTCATTTGTCGTCAAAAAGCAGGAAGTCTCGAATGGGTGCCTGGATAGATGAAAGTGTAAGTTTGCCAGGGAGAGCAGAATTGAGACAATTTTCGGTTTTGTTTGTTGGTCAGATTGTTTACAAGAGCAGACTGCTCGGACATGTGAATGCACACCTTTGGAGCAAACGGGACTTGAATACGGCACTCCGGGGTTGAGAAATGGAGCTGACCCCTCAAAATGCCACCGACTCCCCGGCGGGGAATTGAACCCCGGTCTCCCGCGTGACAGGCGGGGATACTAACCATTATACTACCGAGGATTGGACGGCGTCGCCCTCTGTTTCATTGGTATTAGATAGAATGTTCTTATGTGAAATTTTGATTTGTTGTCAATTTGAATTCTTCTTTAGATCATTCTGCTACCTCCGAGGAGATGATTCAGATATTAGTTATTGTTGTTTTCATGTTTGAATATCTATCTGTAAAGTAATCCGCTGCTGCTGTAAAACAGCCATTTCGTTGTGTCCTACCATCTGTGTTCAACTTCGTCCACTGCTGATCCACGCGCTCTCATTACCTGCCTCCTACAAACTGGTTCACACGCTGGCCTGTAATACAACACAAATCCAACAGCCTGGCTTCAATTCCCACAGCCAAATGGACTCAGCATGAAAGATTCCCCTTTTCAAGCTCATCCCCTCAGGTTCAACTACCACCCATCGATCGCTCCCTCATCAGAGAGCAGTGCTCCTGGAGGACGGTGGTGACTTTACTGTATGCTGCATCAGCTCCACTGTCAACGTCGAAACACTTTGCCAACAATTTCTTGATGTTTATAAAATCATGAGGATGAACAGTTAATCGCAGGGTTACTTCCAACTCACGTCAATCTCTGAGCCATGCATTTAACATCGAAACATAGAAAATAAGTGCAGGGGTAGGCCATTCAGCCCTTCAATTCAGGCAGAATCCGAGGAGCAGGAAAATCAGGATGCTGTCTGACTTGCGTTGCTTTTCCAGCACCACTCTAATCGAGACTCTGATTTCCAGCAACTGCAGTCCTCACTTGTGCCATTCAGCCCTTCAAGACAGCACCACCATTCAATATCATCATGACTGAACGTGGATCTGCATGGGTTTCTCTTCAGAAGGGTCGGTGTGGACTTGTCCGTCTGAATGGCCTGCTTCCACACTGTGGTGATTCTATGATGCCAACAGTGTAGGTTCAGTTCCTGCACGTGCAGCAGACCACAGTGAAGGTTCTGCTTTCTCAACCTTGCCTCTGTGTTGACCTACATGTTAACCCAGCCACTGGGCTTTGTCCTTCTATCGAGAAGAGCAGACAAAAATGCTTCTCAGATGACTTTGACTTTCCACTGTGGGTGTAGTACAGTCTGCCAGCAGCAGGGGATGGTGTTGCATCACCTTAATCGCAGGATCGGGTCCAATCTCTGAGGGGGACTGACCCCTTTTTGATGTGAGGGAGGGTGTAAAAAAACCTCACATTCATTTGTCGCTACCGGTTGCTTAAAGGTTTTCATTTGCACTCCGTTTGCGCGGGAGTTATAAGCCCACTGACGGGACGAAGTAACAAGAAAATCAGAATGGGAAACAGAAATTGCTGGAGAAAGTCAGCATCTGGAGTGGGGGTGAGAGTGGGGGAAGAACGCAGTCAACGTTTCTTCAGGACGCCATTCTTCAGGACGGCATTTTTCATTTGTCGTCAAAAAGCAGGAAGTCTCGAATGGGTGCCTGGATAGATGAAAGTGTAAGTTTGCCAGGGAGAGCAGAATTGAGACAATTTTCGGTTTTGTTTGTTGGTCAGATTGTTTACAAGAGCAGACTGCTCGGACATGTGAATGCACACCTTTGGAGCAAATGGGACTTGAATCCGGCACTCCGGGGTTGAGAAATGGAGCTGACCCCTCAAAATGCCACCGACTCCCCGGCGGGGAATTGAACCCCGGTCTCCCGCGTGACAGGCGGGGATACTAACCACTATACTACCGAGGATTGGACGGCGTCGCCCTCTGTTTCATTGGTATTAGATAGAATGTTCTTATGTGAAATTTTGATTTGTTGTCAATTTGAATTCTTCTTTAGATCATTCTGCTACCTCTGTGGAGATGATTCAGATATTAGTTATTGTTGTTTTCATGTTTGAATATCTATCTGTAAAGTAATCCGCTGCTGCTGTAAAACAGCCATTTCGTTGTGTCCTACCATCTGTGTTCAACTTCGTCCACTGCTGATCCACGCGCTCTCATTACCTGCCTCCTACAAACTGGTTCACACGCTGGCCTGTAATACAACACAAATCCAACAGCCTGGCTTCAATTCCCACAGCCAAATGGACTCAGCATGAAAGATTCCCCTTTTCAAGCTCATCCCCTCAGGTTCAACTACCACCCATCGATCGCTCCCTCATCAGAGAGCAGTGCTCCTGGAGGACGGTGGTGACTTTACTGTATGCTGCATCAGCTCCACTGTCAACGTCGAAATACTTTGCCAACAATTTCTTGATGTTTATAAAATCATGAGGATGAACAGTTAATCGCAGGGTTACTTCCAACTCACGTCAATCTCTGAGCCATGCATTTAACATCGAAACATAGAAAATAAGTGCAGGGGTAGGCCATTCAGCCCTTCAATTCAGGCAGAATCCGAGGAGCAGGAAAATCAGGATGCTGTCTGACTTGCGTTGCTTTTCCAGCACCACTCTAATCGAGACTCTGATTTCCAGCAACTGCAGTCCTCACTTGTGCCATTCAGCCCTTCAAGACAGCACCACCATTCAATATCATCATGACTGAACGTGGATCTGCATGGGTTTCTCTTCAGAAGGGTCGGTGTGGACTTGTCCGTCTGAATGGCCTGCTTCCACACTGTGGTGATTCTATGATGCCAACAGTGTAGGTTCAGTTCCTGCACGTGCAGCAGACCACAGTGAAGGTTCTGCTTTCTCAACCTTGCCTCTGTGTTGACCTACATGTTAACCCAGCCACTGGGCTTTGTCCTTCTATCGAGAAGAGCAGACAAAAATGCTTCTCAGATGACTTTGACTTTCCACTGTGGGTGTAGTACAGTCTGCCAGCAGCAGGGGATGGTGTTGCATCACCTTAATCGCAGGATCGGGTCCAATCTCTGAGGGGGACTGACCCCTTTTTGATGTGAGGGAGGGTGTAAAAAAACCTCACATTCATTTGTCGCTACCGGTTGCTTAAAGGTTTTCATTTGCACTCCGTTTGCGCGGGAGTTATAAGCCCACTGACGGGACGAAGTAACAAGAAAATCAGAATGGGAAACAGAAATTGCTGGAGAAAGTCAGCATCTGGAGTGGGGGTGAGAGTGGGGGAAGAACGCAGTCAACGTTTCTTCAGGACGCCATTCTTCAGGACGGCATTTTTCATTTGTCGTCAAAAAGCAGGAAGTCTCGAATGGGTGCCTGGATAGATGAAAGTGTAAGTTTGCCAGGGAGAGCAGAATTGAGACAATTTTCGGTTTTGTTTGTTGGTCAGATTGTTTACAAGAGCAGACTGCTCGGACATGTGAATGCACACCTTTGGAGCAAACGGGACTTGAATACGGCACTCCGGGGTTGAGAAATGGAGCTGACCCCTCAAAATGCCACCGACTCCCCGGCGGGGAATTGAACCCCGGTCTCCCGCGTGACAGGCGGGGATACTAACCACTATACTACCGAGGATTGGACGGCGTCGCCCTCTGTTTCATTGGTATTAGATAGAATGTTCTTATGTGAAATTTTGATTTGTTGTCAATTTGAATTCTTCTTTAGATCATTCTGCTACCTCCGTGGAGATGATTCAGATATTAGTTATTGTTGTTTTCATGTTTGAATATCTATCTGTAAAGTAATCCGCTGCTGCTGTAAAACAGCCATTTCGTTGTGTCCTACCATCTGTGTTCAACTTCGTCCACTGCTGATCCACGCGCTCTCATTACCTGCCTCCTACAAACTGGTTCACACGCTGGCCTGTAATACAACACAAATCCAACAGCCTGGCTTCAATTCCCACAGCCAAATGGACTCAGCATGAAAGATTCCCCTTTTCAAGCTCATCCCCTCAGGTTCAACTACCACCCATCGATCGCTCCCTCATCAGAGAGCAGTGCTCCTGGAGGACGGTGGTGACTTTACTGTATGCTGCATCAGCTCCACTGTCAACGTCGAAACACTTTGCCAACAATTTCTTGATGTTTATAAAATCATGAGGATGAACAGTTAATCGCAGGGTTACTTCCAACTCACGTCAATCTCTGAGCCATGCATTTAACATCGAAACATAGAAAATAAGTGCAGGGGTAGGCCATTCAGCCCTTCAATTCAGGCAGAATCCGAGGAGCAGGAAAATCAGGATGCTGTCTGACTTGCGTTGCTTTTCCAGCACCACTCTAATCGAGACTCTGATTTCCAGCAACTGCAGTCCTCACTTGTGCCATTCAGCCCTTCAAGACAGCACCACCATTCAATATCATCATGACTGAACGTGGATCTGCATGGGTTTCTCTTCAGAAGGGTCGGTGTGGACTTGTCCGTCTGAATGGCCTGCTTCCACACTGTGGTGATTCTATGATGCCAACAGTGTAGGTTCAGTTCCTGCACGTGCAGCAGACCACAGTGAAGGTTCTGCTTTCTCAACCTTGCCTCTGTGTTGACCTACATGTTAACCCAGCCACTGGGCTTTGTCCTTCTATCGAGAAGAGCAGACAAAAATGCTTCTCAGATGACTTTGACTTTCCACTGTGGGTGTAGTACAGTCTGCCAGCAGCAGGGGATGGTGTTGCATCACCTTAATCGCAGGATCGGGTCCAATCTCTGAGGGGGACTGACCCCTTTTTGATGTGAGGGAGGGTGTAAAAAAACCTCACATTCATTTGTCGCTACCGGTTGCTTAAAGGTTTTCATTTGCACTCCGTTTGCGCGGGAGTTATAAGCCCACTGACGGGACGAAGTAACAAGAAAATCAGAATGGGAAACAGAAATTGCTGGAGAAAGTCAGCATCTGGAGTGGGGGTGAGAGTGGGGGAAGAACGCAGTCAACGTTTCTTCAGGACGCCATTCTTCAGGACGGCATTTTTCATTTGTCGTCAAAAAGCAGGAAGTCTCGAATGGGTGCCTGGATAGATGAAAGTGTAAGTTTGCCAGGGAGAGCAGAATTGAGACAATTTTCGGTTTTGTTTGTTGGTCAGATTGTTTACAAGAGCAGACTGCTCGGACATGTGAATGCACACCTTTGGAGCAAACGGGACTTGAATACGGCACTCCGGGGTTGAGAAATGGAGCTGACCCCTCAAAATGCCACCGACTCCCCGGCGGGGAATTGAACCCCGGTCTCCCGCGTGACAGGCGGGGATACTAACCACTATCCTACCGAGGATTGGACGGCGTCGCCCTCTGTTTCATTGGTATTAGATAGAATGTTCTTATGTGAAATTTTGATTTGTTGTCAATTTGAATTCTTCTTTAGATCATTCTGCTACCTCCGTGGAGATGATTCAGATATTAGTTATTGTTGTTTTCATGTTTGAATATCTATCTGTAAAGTAATCCGCTGCTGCTGTAAAACAGCCATTTCGTTGTGTCCTACCATCTGTGTTCAACTTCGTCCACTGCTGATCCACGCGCTCTCATTACCTGCCTCCTACAAACTGGTTCACACGCTGGCCTGTAATACAACACAAATCCAACAGCCTGGCTTCAATTCCCACAGCCAAATGGACTCAGCATGAAAGATTCCCCTTTTCAAGCTCATCCCCTCAGGTTCAACTACCACCCATCGATCGCTCCCTCATCAGAGAGCAGTGCTCCTGGAGGACGGTGGTGACTTTACTGTATGCTGCATCAGCTCCACTGTCAACGTCGAAACACTTTGCCAACAATTTCTTGATGTTTATAAAATCATGAGGATGAACAGTTAATCGCAGGGTTACTTCCAACTCACGTCAATCTCTGAGCCATGCATTTAACATCGAAACATAGAAAATAAGTGCAGGGGTAGGCCATTCAGCCCTTCAATTCAGGCAGAATCCGAGGAGCAGGAAAATCAGGATGCTGTCTGACTTGCGTTGCTTTTCCAGCACCACTCTAATCGAGACTCTGATTTCCAGCAACTGCAGTCCTCACTTGTGCCATTCAGCCCTTCAAGACAGCACCACCATTCAATATCATCATGACTGAACGTGGATCTGCATGGGTTTCTCTTCAGAAGGGTCGGTGTGGACTTGTCCGTCTGAATGGCCTGCTTCCACACTGTGGTGATTCTATGATGCCAACAGTGTAGGTTCAGTTCCTGCACGTGCAGCAGACCACAGTGAAGGTTCTGCTTTCTCAACCTTGCCTCTGTGTTGACCTACATGTTAACCCAGCCACTGGGCTTTGTCCTTCTATCGAGAAGAGCAGACAAAAATGCTTCTCAGATGACTTTGACTTTCCACTGTGGGTGTAGTACAGTCTGCCAGCAGCAGGGGATGGTGTTGCATCACCTTAATCGCAGGATCGGGTCCAATCTCTGAGGGGGACTGACCCCTTTTTGATGTGAGGGAGGGTGTAAAAAAACCTCACATTCATTTGTCGCTACCGGTTGCTTAAAGGTTTTCATTTGCACTCCGTTTGCGCGGGAGTTATAAGCCCACTGACGGGACGAAGTAACAAGAAAATCA
Source organism: Chiloscyllium plagiosum (assembly GCF_037043375.1). Taxonomy (NCBI): domain Eukaryota; kingdom Metazoa; phylum Chordata; class Chondrichthyes; order Orectolobiformes; family Hemiscylliidae; genus Chiloscyllium; species Chiloscyllium plagiosum. The sequence goes on along the minus strand of NW_028270173.1, from coordinate 18,282,742 downwards.
GAATGGGAAACAGAAATTGCTGGAGAAAGTCAGCATCTGGAGTGGGGGTGAGAGTGGGGGAAGAACGCAGTCAACGTTTCTTCAGGACGCCATTCTTCAGGACGGCATTTTTCATTTGTCGTCAAAAAGCAGGAAGTCTCGAATGGGTGCCTGGATAGATGAAAGTGTAAGTTTGCCAGGGAGAGCAGAATTGAGACAATTTTCGGTTTTGTTTGTTGGTCAGATTGTTTACAAGAGCAGACTGCTCGGACATGTGAATCAAGTCCCGTTTGCTCGCACACCTTTGGAGCAAACGGGACTTGAATACGGCACTCCGGGGTTGAGAAATGGAGCTGACCCCTCAAAATGCCACCGACTCCCCGGCGGGGAATTGAACCCCGGTCTCCCGCGTGACAGGCGGGGATACTAACCACTATACTACCGAGGATTGGACGGCGTCGCCCTCTGTTTCATTGGTATTAGATAGAATGTTCTTGTGTGAAATTTTGATTTGTTGTCAATTTGAATTCTTCTTTAGATCATTCTGCTACCTCTGTGGAGATGATTCAGATATTAGTTATTGTTGTTTTCATGTTTGAATATCTATCTGTAAAGTAATCCGCTGCTGCTGTAAAACAGCCATTTCGTTGTGTCCTACCATCTGTGTTCAACTTCGTCCACTGCTGATCCACGCGCTCTCATTACCTGCCTCCTACAAACTGGTTCACACGCTGGCCTGTAATACAACACAAATCCAACAGCCTGGCTTCAATTCCCACAGCCAAATGGACTCAGCATGAAAGATTCCCCTTTTCAAGCTCATCCCCTCAGGTTCAACTACCACCCATCGATCGCTCCCTCATCAGAGAGCAGTGCTCCTGGAGGACGGTGGTGACTTTACTGTATGCTGCATCAGCTCCACTGTCAACGTCGAAACACTTTGCCAACAATTTCTTGATGTTTATAAAATCATGAGGATGAACAGTTAATCGCAGGGTTACTTCCAACTCACGTCAATCTCTGAGCCATGCATTTAACATCGAAACATAGAAAATAAGTGCAGGGGTAGGCCATTCAGCCCTTCAATTCAGGCAGAATCCGAGGAGCAGGAAAATCAGGATGCTGTCTGACTTGCGTTGCTTTTCCAGCACCACTCTAATCGAGACTCTGATTTCCAGCAACTGCAGTCCTCACTTGTGCCATTCAGCCCTTCAAGACAGCACCACCATTCAATATCATCATGACTGAACGTGGATCTGCATGGGTTTCTCTTCAGAAGGGTCGGTGTGGACTTGTCCGTCTGAATGGCCTGCTTCCACACTGTGGTGATTCTATGATGCCAACAGTGTAGGTTCAGTTCCTGCACGTGCAGCAGACCACAGTGAAGGTTCTGCTTTCTCAACCTTGCCTCTGTGTTGACCTACATGTTAACCCAGCCACTGGGCTTTGTCCTTCTATCGAGAAGAGCAGACAAAAATGCTTCTCAGATGACTTTGACTTTCCACTGTGGGTGTAGTACAGTCTGCCAGCAGCAGGGGATGGTGTTGCATCACCTTAATCGCAGGATCGGGTCCAATCTCTGAGGGGGACTGACCCCTTTTTGATGTGAGGGAGGGTGTAAAAAAACCTCACATTCATTTGTCGCTACCGGTTGCTTAAAGGTTTTCATTTGCACTCCGTTTGCGCGGGAGTTATAAGCCCACTGACGGGACGAAGTAACAAGAAAATCAGAATGGGAAACAGAAATTGCTGGAGAAAGTCAGCATCTGGAGTGGGGGTGAGAGTGGGGGAAGAACGCAGTCAACGTTTCTTCAGGACGCCATTCTTCAGGACGGCATTTTTCATTTGTCGTCAAAAAGCAGGAAGTCTCGAATGGGTGCCTGGATAGATGAAAGTGTAAGTTTGCCAGGGAGAGCAGAATTGAGACAATTTTCGGTTTTGTTTGTTGGTCAGATTGTTTACAAGAGCAGACTGCTCGGACATGTGAATCAAGTCCCGTTTGCTCGCACACCTTTGGAGCAAACGGGACTTGAATACGGCACTCCGGGGTTGAGAAATGGAGCTGACCCCTCAAAATGCCACCGACTCCCCGGCGGGGAATTGAACCCCGGTCTCCCGCGTGACAGGCGGGGATACTAACCACTATACTACCGAGGATTGGACGGCGTCGCCCTCTGTTTCATTGGTATTAGATAGAATGTTCTTATGTGAAATTTTGATTTGTTGTCAATTTGAATTCTTCTTTAGATCATTCTGCTACCTCCGTGGAGATGATTCAGATATTAGTTATTGTTGTTTTCATGTTTGAATATCTATCTGTAAAGTAATCCGCTGCTGCTGTAAAACAGCCATTTCGTTGTGTCCTACCATCTGTGTTCAACTTCGTCCACTGCTGATCCACGCGCTCTCATTACCTGCCTCCTACAAACTGGTTCACACGCTGGCCTGTAATACAACACAAATCCAACAGCCTGGCTTCAATTCCCACAGCCAAATGGACTCAGCATGAAAGATTCCCCTTTTCAAGCTCATCCCCTCAGGTTCAACTACCACCCATCGATCGCTCCCTCATCAGAGAGCAGTGCTCCTGGAGGACGGTGGTGACTTTACTGTATGCTGCATCAGCTCCACTGTCAACGTCGAAACACTTTGCCAACAATTTCTTGATGTTTATAAAATCATGAGGATGAACAGTTAATCGCAGGGTTACTTCCAACTCACGTCAATCTCTGAGCCATGCATTTAACATCGAAACATAGAAAATAAGTGCAGGGGTAGGCCATTCAGCCCTTCAATTCAGGCAGAATCCGAGGAGCAGGAAAATCAGGATGCTGTCTGACTTGCGTTGCTTTTCCAGCACCACTCTAATCGAGACTCTGATTTCCAGCAACTGCAGTCCTCACTTGTGCCATTCAGCCCTTCAAGACAGCACCACCATTCAATATCATCATGACTGAACGTGGATCTGCATGGGTTTCTCTTCAGAAGGGTCGGTGTGGACTTGTCCGTCTGAATGGCCTGCTTCCACACTGTGGTGATTCTATGATGCCAACAGTGTAGGTTCAGTTCCTGCACGTGCAGCAGACCACAGTGAAGGTTCTGCTTTCTCAACCTTGCCTCTGTGTTGACCTACATGTTAACCCAGCCACTGGGCTTTGTCCTTCTATCGAGAAGAGCAGACAAAAATGCTTCTCAGATGACTTTGACTTTCCACTGTGGGTGTAGTACAGTCTGCCAGCAGCAGGGGATGGTGTTGCATCACCTTAATCGCAGGATCGGGTCCAATCTCTGAGGGGGACTGACCCCTTTTTGATGTGAGGGAGGGTGTAAAAAAACCTCACATTCATTTGTCGCTACCGGTTGCTTAAAGGTTTTCATTTGCACTCCGTTTGCGCGGGAGTTATAAGCCCACTGACGGGACGAAGTAACAAGAAAATCAGAATGGGAAACAGAAATTGCTGGAGAAAGTCAGCATGTGGAGTGGGGGTGAGAGTGGGGGAAGAACGCAGTCAACGTTTCTTCAGGACGCCATTCTTCAGGACGGCATTTTTCATTTGTCGTCAAAAAGCAGGAAGTCTCGAATGGGTGCCTGGATAGATGAAAGTGTAAGTTTGCCAGGGAGAGCAGAATTGAGACAATTTTCGGTTTTGTTTGTTGGTCAGATTGTTTACAAGAGCAGACTGCTCGGACATGTGAATGCACACCTTTGGAGCAAACGGGACTTGAATACGGCACTCCGGGGTTGAGAAATGGAGCTGACCCCTCAAAATGCCACCGACTCCCCGGCGGGGAATTGAACCCCGGTCTCCCGCGTGACAGGCGGGGATACTAACCACTATACTACCGAGGATTGGACGGCGTCGCCCTCTGTTTCATTGGTATTAGATAGAATGTTCTTATGTGAAATTTTGATTTGTTGTCAATTTGAATTCTTCTTTAGATCATTCTGCTACCTCCGTGGAGATGATTCAGATATTAGTTATTGTTGTTTTCATGTTTGAATATCTATCTGTAAAGTAATCCGCTGCTGCTGTAAAACAGCCATTTCGTTGTGTCCTACCATCTGTGTTCAACTTCGTCCACTGCTGATCCACGCGCTCTCATTACCTGCCTCCTACAAACTGGTTCACACGCTGGCCTGTAATACAACACAAATCCAACAGCCTGGCTTCAATTCCCACAGCCAAATGGACTCAGCATGAAAGATTCCCCTTTTCAAGCTCATCCCCTCAGGTTCAACTACCACCCATCGATCGCTCCCTCATCAGAGAGCAGTGCTCCTGGAGGACGGTGGTGACTTTACTGTATGCTGCATCAGCTCCACTGTCAACGTCGAAACACTTTGCCAACAATTTCTTGATGTTTATAAAATCATGAGGATGAACAGTTAATCGCAGGGTTACTTCCAACTCACGTCAATCTCTGAGCCATGCATTTAACATCGAAACATAGAAAATAAGTGCAGGGGTAGGCCATTCAGCCCTTCAATTCAGGCAGAATCCGAGGAGCAGGAAAATCAGGATGCTGTCTGACTTGCGTTGCTTTTCCAGCACCACTCTAATCGAGACTCTGATTTCCAGCAACTGCAGTCCTCACTTGTGCCATTCAGCCCTTCAAGACAGCACCACCATTCAATATCATCATGACTGAACGTGGATCTGCATGGGTTTCTCTTCAGAAGGGTCGGTGTGGACTTGTCCGTCTGAATGGCCTGCTTCCACACTGTGGTGATTCTATGATGCCAACAGTGTAGGTTCAGTTCCTGCACGTGCAGCAGACCACAGTGAAGGTTCTGCTTTCTCAACCTTGCCTCTGTGTTGACCTACATGTTAACCCAGCCACTGGGCTTTGTCCTTCTATCGAGAAGAGCAGACAAAAATGCTTCTCGGATGACTTTGACTTTCCACTGTGGGTGTAGTACAGTCTGCCAGCAGCAGGGGATGGTGTTGCATCACCTTAATCGCAGGATCGGGTCCAATCTCTGAGGGGGACTGACCCCTTTTTGATGTGAGGGAGGGTGTAAAAAAACCTCACATTCATTTGTCGCTACCGGTTGCTTAAAGGTTTTCATTTGCACTCCGTTTGCGCGGGAGTTATAAGCCCACTGACGGGACGAAGTAACAAGAAAATCAGAATGGGAAACAGAAATTGCTGGAGAAAGTCAGCATCTGGAGTGGGGGTGAGAGTGGGGGAAGAACGCAGTCAACGTTTCTGGTCCAGTGACCATTCTTCAGGACGGCATTTTTCATTTGTCGTCAAAAAGCAGGAAGTCTCGAATGGGTGCCTGGATAGATGAAAGTGTAAGTTTGCCAGGGAGAGCAGAATTGAGACAATTTTCGGTTTTGTTTGTTGGTCAGATTGTTTACAAGAGCAGACTGCTCGGACATGTGAATGCACACCTTTGGAGCAAACGGGACTTGAATACGGCACTCCGGGGTTGAGAAATGGAGCTGACCCCTCAAAATGCCACCGACTCCCCGGCGGGGAATTGAACCCCGGTCTCCCGCGTGACAGGCGGGGATACTAACCACTATACTACCGAGGATTGGACGGCGTCGCCCTCTGTTTCATTGGTATTAGATAGAATGTTCTTATGTGAAATTTTGATTTGTTGTCAATTTGAACTCTTCTTTAGATCATTCTGCTACCTCTGTGGAGATGATTCAGATATTAGTTATTGTTGTTTTCATGTTTGAATATCTATCTGTAAAGTAATCCGCTGCTGCTGTAAAACAGCCATTTCGTTGTGTCCTACCATCTGTGTTCAACTTCGTCCACTGCTGATCCACGCGCTCTCATTACCTGCCTCCTACAAACTGGTTCACACGCTGGCCTGTAATACAACACAAATCCAACAGCCTGGCTTCAATTCCCACAGCCAAATGGACTCAGCATGAAAGATTCCCCTTTTCAAGCTCATCCCCTCAGGTTCAACTACCACCCATCGATCGCTCCCTCATCAGAGAGCAGTGCTCCTCGAGGACGGTGGTGACTTTACTGTACGCTGCATCAGCTCCACTGTCAACGTCGAAACACTTTGCCAACAATTTCTTGATGTTTATAAAATCATGAGGATGAACAGTTAATCGCAGGGTTACTTCCAACTCACGTCAATCTCTGAGCCATGCATTTAACATCGAAACATAGAAAATAAGTGCAGGGGTAGGCCATTCAGCCCTTCAATTCAGGCAGAATCCGAGGAGCAGGAAAATCAGGATGCTGTCTGACTTGCGTTGCTTTTCCAGCACCACTCTAATCGAGACTCTGATTTCCAGCAACTGCAGTCCTCACTTGTGCCATTCAGCCCTTCAAGACAGCACCACCATTCAATATCATCATGACTGAACGTGGATCTGCATGGGTTTCTCTTCAGAAGGGTCGGTGTGGACTTGTCCGTCTGAATGGCCTGCTTCCACACTGTGGTGATTCTATGATGCCAACAGTGTAGGTTCAGTTCCTGCACGTGCAGCAGACCACAGTGAAGGTTCTGCTTTCTCAACCTTGCCTCTGTGTTGACCTACATGTTAACCCAGCCACTGGGCTTTGTCCTTCTATCGAGAAGAGCAGACAAAAATGCTTCTCAGATGACTTTGACTTTCCACTGTGGGTGTAGTACAGTCTGCCAGCAGCAGGGGATGGTGTTGCATCACCTTAATCGCAGGATCGGGTCCAATCTCTGAGGGGGACTGACCCCTTTTTGATGTGAGGGAGGGTGTAAAAAAACCTCACATTCATTTGTCGCTACCGGTTGCTTAAAGGTTTTCATTTGCACTCCGTTTGCGCGGGAGTTATAAGCCCACTGACGGGACGAAGTAACAAGAAAATCAGAATGGGAAACAGAAATTGCTGGAGAAAGTCAGCATCTGGAGTGGGGGTGAGAGTGGGGGAAGAACGCAGTCAACGTTTCTGGTCCAGTGACCATTCTTCAGGACGGCATTTTTCATTTGTCGTCAAAAAGCAGGAAGTCTCGAATGGGTGCCTGGATAGATGAAAGTGTAAGTTTGCCAGGGAGAGCAGAATTGAGACAATTTTCGGTTTTGTTTGTTGGTCAGATTGTTTACAAGAGCAGACTGCTCGGACATGTGAATGCACACCTTTGGAGCAAACGGGACTTGAATACGGCACTCCGGGGTTGAGAAATGGAGCTGACCCCTCAAAATGCCACCGACTCCCCGGCGGGGAATTGAACCCCGGTCTCCCGCGTGACAGGCGGGGATACTAACCACTATACTACCGAGGATTGGACGGCGTCGCCCTCTGTTTCATTGGTATTAGATAGAATGTTCTTATGTGAAATTTTGATTTGTTGTCAATTTGAATTCTTCTTTAGATCATTCTGCTACCTCTGTGGAGATGATTCAGATATTAGTTATTGTTGTTTTCATGTTTGAATATCTATCTGTAAAGTAATCCGCTGCTGCTGTAAAACAGCCATTTCGTTGTGTCCTACCATCTGTGTTCAACTTCGTCCACTGCTGATCCACGCGCTCTCATTACCTGCCTCCTACAAACTGGTTCACACGCTGGCCTGTAATACAACACAAATCCAACAGCCTGGCTTCAATTCCCACAGCCAAATGGACTCAGCATGAAAGATTCCCCTTTTCAAGCTCATCCCCTCAGGTTCAACTACCACCCATCGATCGCTCCCTCATCAGAGAGCAGTGCTCCTGGAGGACGGTGGTGACTTTACTGTATGCTGCATCAGCTCCACTGTCAACGTCGAAACACTTTGCCAACAATTTCTTGATGTTTATAAAATCATGAGGATGAACAGTTAATCGCAGGGTTACTTCCAACTCACGTCAATCTCTGAGCCATGCATTTAACATCGAAACATAGAAAATAAGTGCAGGGGTAGGCCATTCAGCCCTTCAATTCAGGCAGAATCCGAGGAGCAGGAAAATCAGGATGCTGTCTGACTTGCGTTGCTTTTCCAGCACCACTCTAATCGAGACTCTGATTTCCAGCAACTGCAGTCCTCACTTGTGCCATTCAGCCCTTCAAGACAGCACCACCATTCAATATCATCATGACTGAACGTGGATCTGCATGGGTTTCTCTTCAGAAGGGTCGGTGTGGACTTGTCCGTCTGAATGGCCTGCTTCCACACTGTGGTGATTCTATGATGCCAACAGTGTAGGTTCACTTCCTGCACGTGCAGCAGACCACAGTGAAGGTTCTGCTTTCTCAACCTTGCCTCTGTGTTGACCTACATGTTAACCCAGCCACTGGGCTTTGTCCTTCTATCGAGAAGAGCAGACAAAAATGCTTCTCAGATGACTTTGACTTTCCACTGTGGGTGTAGTACAGTCTGCCAGCAGCAGGGGATGGTGTTGCATCACCTTAATCGCAGGATCGGGTCCAATCTCTGAGGGGGACTGACCCCTTTTTGATGTGAGGGAGGGTGTAAAAAAACCTCACATTCATTTGTCGCTACCGGTTGCTTAAAGGTTTTCATTTGCACTCCGTTTGCGCGGGAGTTATAAGCCCACTGACGGGACGAAGTAACAAGAAAATCAGAATGGGAAACAGAAATTGCTGGAGAAAGTCAGCATCTGGAGTGGGGGTGAGAGTGGGGGAAGAACGCAGTCAACGTTTCTGGTCCAGTGACCATTCTTCAGGACGGCATTTTTCATTTGTCGTCAAAAAGCAGGAAGTCTCGAATGGGTGCCTGGATAGATGAAAGTGTAAGTTTGCCAGGGAGAGCAGAATTGAGACAATTTTCGGTTTTGTTTGTTGGTCAGATTGTTTACAAGAGCAGACTGCTCGGACATGTGAATGCACACCTTTGGAGCAAACGGGACTTGAATACGGCACTCCGGGGTTGAGAAATGGAGCTGACCCCTCAAAATGCCACCGACTCCCCGGCGGGGAATTGAACCCCGGTCTCCCGCGTGACAGGCGGGGATACTAACCACTATACTACCGAGGATTGGACGGCGTCGCCCTCTGTTTCATTGGTATTAGATAGAATGTTCTTATGTGAAATTTTGATTTGTTGTCAATTTGAATTCTTCTTTAGATCATTCTGCTACCTCTGTGGAGATGATTCAGATATTAGTTATTGTTGTTTTCATGTTTGAATATCTATCTGTAAAGTAATCCGCTGCTGCTGTAAAACAGCCATTTCGTTGTGTCCTACCATCTGTGTTCAACTTCGTCCACTGCTGATCCACGCGCTCTCATTACCTGCCTCCTACAAACTGGTTCACACGCTGGCCTGTAATACAACACAAATCCAACAGCCTGGCTTCAATTCCCACAGCCAAATGGACTCAGCATGAAAGATTCCCCTTTTCAATCTCATCCCCTCAGGTTCAACTACCACCCATCGATCGCTCCCTCATCAGAGAGCAGTGCTCCTCGAGGACGGTGGTGACTTTACTGTACGCTGCATCAGCTCCACTGTCAACGTCGAAACACTTTGCCAACAATTTCTTGATGTTTATAAAATCATGAGGATGAACAGTTAATCGCAGGGTTACTTCCAACTCACGTCAATCTCTGAGCCATGCATTTAACATCGAAACATAGAAAATAAGTGCAGGGGTAGGCCATTCAGCCCTTCAATTCAGGCAGAATCCGAGGAGCAGGAAAATCAGGATGCTGTCTGACTTGCGTTGCTTTTCCAGCACCACTCTAATCGAGACTCTGATTTCCAGCAACTGCAGTCCTCACTTGTGCCATTCAGCCCTTCAAGACAGCACCACCATTCAATATCATCATGACTGAACGTGGATCTGCATGGGTTTCTCTTCAGAAGGGTCGGTGTGGACTTGTCCGTCTGAATGGCCTGCTTCCACACTGTGGTGATTCTATGATGCCAACAGTGTAGGTTCAGTTCCTGCACGTGCAGCAGACCACAGTGAAGGTTCTGCTTTCTCAACCTTGCCTCTGTGTTGACCTACATGTTAACCCAGCCACTGGGCTTTGTCCTTCTATCGAGAAGAGCAGACAAAAATGCTTCTCAGATGACTTTGACTTTCCACTGTGGGTGTAGTACAGTCTGCCAGCAGCAGGGGATGGTGTTGCATCACCTTAATCGCAGGATCGGGTCCAATCTCTGAGGGGGACTGACCCCTTTTTGATGTGAGGGAGGGTGTAAAAAAACCTCACATTCATTTGTCGCTACCGGTTGCTTAAAGGTTTTCATTTGCACTCCGTTTGCGCGGGAGTTATAAGCCCACTGACGGGACGAAGTAACAAGAAAATCAGAATGGGAAACAGAAATTGCTGGAGAAAGTCAGCATCTGGAGTGGGGGTGAGAGTGGGGGAAGAACGCAGTCAACGTTTCTGGTCCAGTGACCATTCTTCAGGACGGCATTTTTCATTTGTCGTCAAAAAGCAGGAAGTCTCGAATGGGTGCCTGGATAGATGAAAGTGTAAGTTTGCCAGGGAGAGCAGAATTGAGACAATTTTCGGTTTTGTTTGTTGGTCAGATTGTTTACAAGAGCAGACTGCTCGGACATGTGAATGCACACCTTTGGAGCAAACGGGACTTGAATACGGCACTCCGGGGTTGAGAAATGGAGCTGACCCCTCAAAATGCCACCGACTCCCCGGCGGGGAATTGAACCCCGGTCTCCCGCATGACAGGCGGGGATACTAACCACTATACTACCGAGGATTGGACGGCGTCGCCCTCTGTTTCATTGGTATTAGATAGAATGTTCTTATGTGAAATTTTGATTTGTTGTCAATTTGAATTCTTCTTTAGATCATTCTGCTACCTCCGTGGAGATGATTCAGATATTAGTTATTGTTGTTTTCATGTTTGAATATCTATCTGTAAAGTAATCCGCTGCTGCTGTAAAACAGCCATTTCGTTGTGTCCTACCATCTGTGTTCAACTTCGTCCACTGCTGATCCACGCGCTCTCATTACCTGCCTCCTACAAACTGGTTCACACGCTGGCCTGTAATACAACACAAATCCAACAGCCTGGCTTCAATTCCCACAGCCAAATGGACTCAGCATGAAAGATTCCCCTTTTCAAGCTCATCCCCTCAGGTTCAACTACCACCCATCGATCGCTCCCTCATCAGAGAGCAGTGCTCCTGGAGGACGGTGGTGACTTTACTGTATGCTGCATCAGCTCCACTGTCAACGTCGAAACACTTTGCCAACAATTTCTTGATGTTTATAAAATCATGAGGATGAACAGTTAATCGCAGGGTTACTTCCAACTCACGTCAATCTCTGAGCCATGCATTTAACATCGAAACATAGAAAATAAGTGCAGGGGTAGGCCATTCAGCCCTTCAATTCAGGCAGAATCCGAGGAGCAGGAAAATCAGGATGCTGTCTGACTTGCGTTGCTTTTCCAGCACCACTCTAATCGAGACTCTGATTTCCAGCAACTGCAGTCCTCACTTGTGCCATTCAGCCCTTCAAGACAGCACCACCATTCAATATCATCATGACTGAACGTGGATCTGCATGGGTTTCTCTTCAGAAGGGTCGGTGTGGACTTGTCCGTCTGAATGGCCTGCTTCCACACTGTGGTGATTCTATGATGCCAACAGTGTAGGTTCAGTTCCTGCACGTGCAGCAGACCACAGTGAAGGTTCTGCTTTCTCAACCTTGCCTCTGTGTTGACCTACATGTTAACCCAGCCACTGGGCTTTGTCCTTCTATCGAGAAGAGCAGACAAAAATGCTTCTCAGATGACTTTGACTTTCCACTGTGGGTGTAGTACAGTCTGCCAGCAGCAGGGGATGGTGTTGCATCACCTTAATCGCAGGATCGGGTCCAATCTCTGAGGGGGACTGACCCCTTTTTGATGTGAGGGAGGGTGTAAAAAAACCTCACATTCATTTGTCGCTACCGGTTGCTTAAAGGTTTTCATTTGCACTCCGTTTGCGCGGGAGTTATAAGCCCACTGACGGGACGAAGTAACAAGAAAATCAGAATGGGAAACAGAAATTGCTGGAGAAAGTCAGCATCTGGAGTGGGGGTGAGAGTGGGGGAAGAACGCAGTCAACGTTTCTTCAGGACGCCATTCTTCAGGACGGCATTTTTCATTTGTCGTCAAAAAGCAGGAAGTCTCGAATGGGTGCCTGGATAGATGAAAGTGTAAGTTTGCCAGGGAGAGCAGAATTGAGACAATTTTCGGTTTTGTTTGTTGGTCAGATTGTTTACAAGAGCAGACTGCTCGGACATGTGAATGCACACCTTTGGAGCAAACGGGACTTGAATACGGCACTCCGGGGTTGAGAAATGGAGCTGACCCCTCAAAATGCCACCGACTCCCCGGCGGGGAATTGAACCCCGGTCTCCCGCGTGACAGGCGGGGATACTAACCACTATACTACCGAGGATTGGACGGCGTCGCCCTCTGTTTCATTGGTATTAGATAGAATGTTCTTATGTGAAATTTTGATTTGTTGTCAATTTGAATTCTTCTTTAGATCATTCTGCTACCTCCGTGGAGATGATTCAGATATTAGTTATTGTTGTTTTCATGTTTGAATATCTATCTGTAAAGTAATCCGCTGCTGCTGTAAAACAGCCATTTCGTTGTGTCCTACCATCTGTGTTCAACTTCGTCCACTGCTGATCCACGCGCTCTCATTACCTGCCTCCTACAAACTGGTTCACACGCTGGCCTGTAATACAACACAAATCCAACAGCCTGGCTTCAATTCCCACAGCCAAATGGACTCAGCATGAAAGATTCCCCTTTTCAAGCTCATCCCCTCAGGTTCAACTACCACCCATCGATCGCTCCCTCATCAGAGAGCAGTGCTCCTGGAGGACGGTGGTGACTTTACTGTATGCTGCATCAGCTCCACTGTCAACGTCGAAACACTTTGCCAACAATTTCTTGATGTTTATAAAATCATGAGGATGAACAGTTAATCGCAGGGTTACTTCCAACTCACGTCAATCTCTGAGCCATGCATTTAACATCGAAACATAGAAAATAAGTGCAGGGGTAGGCCATTCAGCCCTTCAATTCAGGCAGAATCCGAGGAGCAGGAAAATCAGGATGCTGTCTGACTTGCGTTGCTTTTCCAGCACCACTCTAATCGAGACTCTGATTTCCAGCAACTGCAGTCCTCACTTGTGCCATTCAGCCCTTCAAGACAGCACCACCATTCAATATCATCATGACTGAACGTGGATCTGCATGGGTTTCTCTTCAGAAGGGTCGGTGTGGACTTGTCCGTCTGAATGGCCTGCTTCCACACTGTGGTGATTCTATGATGCCAACAGTGTAGGTTCAGTTCCTGCACGTGCAGCAGACCACAGTGAAGGTTCTGCTTTCTCAACCTTGCCTCTGTGTTGACCTACATGTTAACCCAGCCACTGGGCTTTGTCCTTCTATCGAGAAGAGCAGACAAAAATGCTTCTCAGATGACTTTGACTTTCCACTGTGGGTGTAGTACAGTCTGCCAGCAGCAGGGGATGGTGTTGCATCACCTTAATCGCAGGATCGGGTCCAATCTCTGAGGGGGACTGACCCCTTTTTGATGTGAGGGAGGGTGTAAAAAAACCTCACATTCATTTGTCGCTACCGGTTGCTGAAAGGTTTTCATTTGCACTCCGTTTGCGCGGGAGTTATAAGCCCACTGACGGGACGAAGTAACAAGAAAATCAGAATGGGAAACAGAAATTGCTGGAGAAAGTCAGCATCTGGAGTGGGGGTGAGAGTGGGGGAAGAACGCAGTCAACGTTTCTTCAGGACGCCATTCTTCAGGACGGCATTTTTCATTTGTCGTCAAAAAGCAGGAAGTCTCGAATGGGTGCCTGGATAGATGAAAGTGTAAGTTTGCCAGGGAGAGCAGAATTGAGACAATTTTCGGTTTTGTTTGTTGGTCAGATTGTTTACAAGAGCAGACTGCTCGGACATGTGAATGCACACCTTTGGAGCAAACGGGACTTGAATACGGCACTCCGGGGTTGAGAAATGGAGCTGACCCCTCAAAATGCCACCGACTCCCCGGCGGGGAATTGAACCCCGGTCTCCCGCGTGACAGGCGGGGATACTAACCACTATACTACCGAGGATTGGACGGCGTCGCCCTCTGTTTCATTGGTATTAGATAGAATGTTCTTATGTGAAATTTTGATTTGTTGTCAATTTGAATTCTTCTTTAGATCATTCTGCTACCTCCGTGGAGATGATTCAGATATTAGTTATTGTTGTTTTCATGTTTGAATATCTATCTGTAAAGTAATCCGCTGCTGCTGTAAAACAGCCATTTCGTTGTGTCCTACCATCTGTGTTCAACTTCGTCCACTGCTGATCCACGCGCTCTCATTACCTGCCTCCTACAAACTGGTTCACACGCTGGCCTGTAATACAACACAAATCCAACAGCCTGGCTTCAATTCCCACAGCCAAATGGACTCAGCATGAAAGATTCCCCTTTTCAAGCTCATCCTCTCAGGTTCAACTACCACCCATCAATCGCTCCCTCATCAGAGAGCAGTGCTCCTGGAGGACGGTGGTGACTTTACTGTATGCTGCATCAGCTCCACTGTCAACGTCGAAACACTTTGCCAACAATTTCTTGATGTTTATAAAATCATGAGGATGAACAGTTAATCGCAGGGTTACTTCCAACTCACGTCAATCTCTGAGCCATGCATTTAACATCGAAACATAGAAAATAAGTGCAGGGGTAGGCCATTCAGCCCTTCAATTCAGGCAGAATCCGAGGAGCAGGAAAATCAGGATGCTGTCTGACTTGCGTTGCTTTTCCAGCACCACTCTAATCGAGACTCTGATTTCCAGCAACTGCAGTCCTCACTTGTGCCATTCAGCCCTTCAAGACAGCACCACCATTCAATATCATCATGACTGAACGTGGATCTGCATGGGTTTCTCTTCAGAAGGGTCGGTGTGGACTTGTCCGTCTGAATGGCCTGCTTCCACACTGTGGTGATTCTATGATGCCAACAGTGTAGGTTCAGTTCCTGCACGTGCAGCAGACCACAGTGAAGGTTCTGCTTTCTCAACCTTGCCTCTGTGTTGACCTACATGTTAACCCAGCCACTGGGCTTTGTCCTTCTATCGAGAAGAGCAGACAAAAATGCTTCTCAGATGACTTTGACTTTCCACTGTGGGTGTAGTACAGTCTGCCAGCAGCAGGGGATGGTGTTGCATCACCTTAATCGCAGGATCGGGTCCAATCTCTGAGGGGGACTGACCCCTTTTTGATGTGAGGGAGGGTGTAAAAAAACCTCACATTCATTTGTCGCTACCGGTTGCTTAAAGGTTTTCATTTGCACTCCGTTTGCACGGGAGTTATAAGCCCACTGACGGGACGAAGTAACAAGAAAATCAGAATGGGAAACAGAAATTGCTGGAGAAAGTCAGCATCTGGAGTGGGGGTGAGAGTGGGGGAAGAACGCAGTCAACGTTTCTTCAGGACGCCATTCTTCAGGACGGCATTTTTCATTTGTCGTCAAAAAGCAGGAAGTCTCGAATGGGTGCCTGGATAGATGAAAGTGTAAGTTTGCCAGGGAGAGCAGAATTGAGACAATTTTCGGTTTTGTTTGTTGGTCAGATTGTTTACAAGAGCAGACTGCTCGGACATGTGAATGCACACCTTTGGAGCAAACGGGACTTGAATACGGCACTCCGGGGTTGAGAAATGGAGCTGACCCCTCAAAATGCCACCGACTCCCCGGCGGGGAATTGAACCCCGGTCTCCCGCGTGACAGGCGGGGATACTAACCACTATACTACCGAGGATTGGACGGCGTCGCCCTCTGTTTCATTGGTATTAGATAGAATGTTCTTATGTGAAATTTTGATTTGTTGTCAATTTGAATTCTTCTTTAGATCATTCTGCTACCTCTGTGGAGATGATTCAGATATTAGTTATTGTTGTTTTCATGTTTGAATATCTATCTGTAAAGTAATCCGCTGCTGCTGTAAAACAGCCATTTCGTTGTGTCCTACCATCTGTGTTCAACTTCGTCCACTGCTGATCCACGCGCTCTCATTACCTGCCTCCTACAAACTGGTTCACACGCTGGCCTGTAATACAACACAAATCCAACAGCCTGGCTTCAATTCCCACAGCCAAATGGACTCAGCATGAAAGATTCCCCTTTTCAAGCTCATCCCCTCAGGTTCAACTACCACCCATCGATCGCTCCCTCATCAGAGAGCAGTGCTCCTGGAGGACGGTGGTGACTTTACTGTATGCTGCATCAGCTCCACTGTCAACGTCGAAACACTTTGCCAACAATTTCTTGATGTTTATAAAATCATGAGGATGAACAGTTAATCGCAGGGTTACTTCCAACTCACGTCAATCTCTGAGCCATGCATTTAACATCGAAACATAGAAAATAAGTGCAGGGGTAGGCCATTCAGCCCTTCAATTCAGGCAGAATCCGAGGAGCAGGAAAATCAGGATGCTGTCTGACTTGCGTTGCTTTTCCAGCACCACTCTAATCGAGACTCTGATTTCCAGCAACTGCAGTCCTCACTTGTGCCATTCAGCCCTTCAAGACAGCACCACCATTCAATATCATCATGACTGAACGTGGATCTGCATGGGTTTCTCTTCAGAAGGGTCGGTGTGGACTTGTCCGTCTGAATGGCCTGCTTCCACACTGTGGTGATTCTATGATGCCAACAGTGTAGGTTCAGTTCCTGCACGTGCAGCAGACCACAGTGAAGGTTCTGCTTTCTCAACCTTGCCTCTGTGTTGACCTACATGTTAACCCAGCCACTGGGCTTTGTCCTTCTATCGAGAAGAGCAGACAAAAATGCTTCTCAGATGACTTTGACTTTCCACTGTGGGTGTAGTACAGTCTGCCAGCAGCAGGGGATGGTGTTGCATCACCTTAATCGCAGGATCGGGTCCAATCTCTGAGGGGGACTGACCCCTTTTTGATGTGAGGGAGGGTGTAAAAAAACCTCACATTCATTTGTCGCTACCGGTTGCTTAAAGGTTTTCATTTGCACTCCGTTTGCGCGGGAGTTATAAGCCCACTGACGGGACGAAGTAACAAGAAAATCAGAATGGGAAACAGAAATTGCTGGAGAAAGTCAGCATCTGGAGTGGGGGTGAGAGTGGGGGAAGAACGCAGTCAACGTTTCTTCAGGACGCCATTCTTCAGGACGGCATTTTTCATTTGTCGTCAAAAAGCAGGAAGTCTCGAATGGGTGCCTGGATAGATGAAAGTGTAAGTTTGCCAGGGAGAGCAGAATTGAGACAATTTTCGGTTTTGTTTGTTGGTCAGATTGTCTACAAGAGCAGACTGCTCGGACATGTGAATGCACACCTTTGGAGCAAACGGGACTTGAATACGGCACTCCGGGGTTGAGAAATGGAGCTGACCCCTCAAAATGCCACCGACTCCCCGGCGGGGAATTGAACCCCGGTCTCCCGCGTGACAGGCGGGGATACTAACCACTATACTACCGAGGATTGGACGGCGTCGCCCTCTGTTTCATTGGTATTAGATAGAATGTTCTTATGTGAAATTTTGATTTGTTGTCAATTTGAATTCTTCTTTAGATCATTCTGCTACCTCCGTGGAGATGATTCAGATATTAGTTATTGTTGTTTTCATGTTTGAATATCTATCTGTAAAGTAATCCGCTGCTGCTGTAAAACAGCCATTTCGTTGTGTCCTACCATCTGTGTTCAACTTCGTCCACTGCTGATCCACGCGCTCTCATTACCTGCCTCCTACAAACTGGTTCACACGCTGGCCTGTAATACAACACAAATCCAACAGCCTGGCTTCAATTCCCACAGCCAAATGGACTCAGCATGAAAGATTCCCCTTTTCAAGCTCATCCCCTCAGGTTCAACTACCACCCATCGATCGCTCCCTCATCAGAGAGCAGTGCTCCTGGAGGACGGTGGTGACTTTACTGTATGCTGCATCAGCTCCACTGTCAACGTCGAAACACTTTGCCAACAATTTCTTGATGTTTATAAAATCATGAGGATGAACAGTTAATCGCAGGGTTACTTCCAACTCACGTCAATCTCTGAGCCATGCATTTAACATCGAAACATAGAAAATAAGTGCAGGGGTAGGCCATTCAGCCCTTCAATTCAGGCAGAATCCGAGGAGCAGGAAAATCAGGATGCTGTCTGACTTGCGTTGCTTTTCCAGCACCACTCTAATCGAGACTCTGATTTCCAGCAACTGCAGTCCTCACTTGTGCCATTCAGCCCTTCAAGACAGCACCACCATTCAATATCATCATGACTGAACGTGGATCTGCATGGGTTTCTCTTCAGAAGGGTCGGTGTGGACTTGTCCGTCTGAATGGCCTGCTTCCACACTGTGGTGATTCTATGATGCCAACAGTGTAGGTTCAGTTCCTGCACGTGCAGCAGACCACAGTGAAGGTTCTGCTTTCTCAACCTTGCCTCTGTGTTGACCTACATGTTAACCCAGCCACTGGGCTTTGTCCTTCTATCGAGAAGAGCAGACAAAAATGCTTCTCAGATGACTTTGACTTTCCACTGTGGGTGTAGTACAGTCTGCCAGCAGCAGGGGATGGTGTTGCATCACCTTAATCGCAGGATCGGGTCCAATCTCTGAGGGGGACTGACCCCTTTTTGATGTGAGGGAGGGTGTAAAAAAACCTCACATTCATTTGTCGCTACCGGTTGCTTAAAGGTTTTCATTTGCACTCGAGTTATAAGCCCACTGACGGGACGAAGTAACAAGAAAATCAGAATGGGAAACAGAAATTGCTGGAGAAAGTCAGCATCTGGAGTGGGGGTGAGAGTGGGGGAAGAACGCAGTCAACGTTTCTTCAGGACGCCATTCTTCAGGACGGCATTTTTCATTTGTCGTCAAAAAGCAGGAAGTCTCGAATGGGTGCCTGGATAGATGAAAGTGTAAGTTTGCCAGGGAGAGCAGAATTGAGACAATTTTCGGTTTTGTTTGTTGGTCAGATTGTTTACAAGAGCAGACTGCTCGGACATGTGAATGCACACCTTTGGAGCAAACGGGACTTGAATACGGCACTCCGGGGTTGAGAAATGGAGCTGACCCCTCAAAATGCCACCGACTCCCCGGCGGGGAATTGAACCCCGGTCTCCCGCGTGACAGGCGGGGATACTAACCACTATACTACCGAGGATTGGACGGCGTCGCCCTCTGTTTCATTGGTATTAGATAGAATGTTCTTATGTGAAATTTTGATTTGTTGTCAATTTGAATTCTTCTTTAGATCATTCTGCTACCTCTGTGGAGATGATTCAGATATTAGTTATTGTTGTTTTCATGTTTGAATATCTATCTGTAAAGTAATCCGCTGCTGCTGTAAAACAGCCATTTCGTTGTGTCCTACCATCTGTGTTCAACTTCGTCCACTGCTGATCCACGCGCTCTCATTACCTGCCTCCTACAAACTGGTTCACACGCTGGCCTGTAATACAACACAAATCCAACAGCCTGGCTTCAATTCCCACAGCCAAATGGACTCAGCATGAAAGATTCCCCTTTTCAAGCTCATCCCCTCAGGTTCAACTACCACCCATCGATCGCTCCCTCATCAGAGAGCAGTGCTCCTGGAGGACGGTGGTGACTTTACTGTATGCTGCATCAGCTCCACTGTCAACGTCGAAACACTTTGCCAACAATTTCTTGATGTTTATAAAATCATGAGGATGAACAGTTAATCGCAGGGTTACTTCCAACTCACGTCAATCTCTGAGCCATGCATTTAACATCGAAACATAGAAAATAAGTGCAGGGGTAGGCCATTCAGCCCTTCAATTCAGGCAGAATCCGAGGAGCAGGAAAATCAGGATGCTGTCTGACTTGCGTTGCTTTTCCAGCACCACTCTAATCGAGACTCTGATTTCCAGCAACTGCAGTCCTCACTTGTGCCATTCAGCCCTTCAAGACAGCACCACCATTCAATATCATCATGACTGAACGTGGATCTGCATGGGTTTCTCTTCAGAAGGGTCGGTGTGGACTTGTCCGTCTGAATGGCCTGCTTCCACACTGTGGTGATGCTATGATGCCAACAGTGTAGGTTCAGTTCCTGCACGTGCAGCAGACCACAGTGAAGGTTCTGCTTTCTCAACCTTGCCTCTGTGTTGACCTACATGTTAACCCAGCCACTGGGCTTTGTCCTTCTATCGAGAAGAGCAGACAAAAATGCTTCTCAGATGACTTTGACTTTCCACTGTGGGTGTAGTACAGTCTGCCAGCAGCAGGGGATGGTGTTGCATCACCTTAATCGCAGGATCGGGTCCAATCTCTGAGGGGGACTGACCCCTTTTTGATGTGAGGGAGGGTGTAAAAAAACCTCACATTCATTTGTCGCTACCGGTTGCTTAAAGGTTTTCATTTGCACTCCGTTTGCGCGGGAGTTATAAGCCCACTGACGGGACGAAGTAACAAGAAAATCAGAATGGGAAACAGAAATTGCTGGAGAAAGTCAGCATCTGGAGTGGGGGTGAGAGTGGGGGAAGAACGCAGTCAACGTTTCTTCAGGACGCCATTCTTCAGGACGGCATTTTTCATTTGTCGTCAAAAAGCAGGAAGTCTCGAATGGGTGCCTGGATAGATGAAAGTGTAAGTTTGCCAGGGAGAGCAGAATTGAGACAATTTTCGGTTTTGTTTGTTGGTCAGATTGTTTACAAGAGCAGACTGCTCGGACATGTGAATGCACACCTTTGGAGCAAAAGGGACTTGAATACGGCACTCCGGGGTTGAGAAATGGAGCTGACCCCTCAAAATGCCACCGACTCCCCGGCGGGGAATTGAACCCCGGTCTCCCGCGTGACAGGCGGGGATACTAACCACTATACTACCGAGGACTGGACGGCGTCGCCCTCTGTTTCATTGGTATTAGATAGAATGTTCTTATGTGAAATTTTGATTTGTTGTCAATTTGAATTCTTCTTTAGATCATTCTGCTACCTCTGTGGAGATGATTCAGATATTAGTTATTGTTGTTTTCATGTTTGAATATCTATCTGTAAAGTAATCCGCTGCTGCTGTAAAACAGCCATTTCGTTGTGTCCTACCATCTGTGTTCAACTTCGTCCACTGCTGATCCACGCGCTCTCATTACCTGCCTCCTACAAACTGGTTCACACGCTGGCCTGTAATACAACACAAATCCAACAGCCTGGCTTCAATTCCCACAGCCAAATGGACTCAGCATGAAAGATTCCCCTTTTCAAGCTCATCCCCTCAGGTTCAACTACCACCCATCGATCGCTCCCTCATCAGAGAGCAGTGCTCCTGGAGGACGGTGGTGACTTTACTGTATGCTGCATCAGCTCCACTGTCAACGTCGAAACACTTTGCCAACAATTTCTTGATGTTTATAAAATCATGAGGATGAACAGTTAATCGCAGGGTTACTTCCAACTCACGTCAATCTCTGAGCCATGCATTTAACATCGAAACATAGAAAATAAGTGCAGGGGTAGGCCATTCAGCCCTTCAATTCAGGCAGAATCCGAGGAGCAGGAAAATCAGGATGCTGTCTGACTTGCGTTGCTTTTCCAGCACCACTCTAATCGAGACTCTGATTTCCAGCAACTGCAGTCCTCACTTGTGCCATTCAGCCCTTCAAGACAGCACCACCATTCAATATCATCATGACTGAACGTGGATCTGCATGGGTTTCTCTTCAGAAGGGTCGGTGTGGACTTGTCCGTCTGAATGGCCTGCTTCCACACTGTGGTGATTCTATGATGCCAACAGTGTAGGTTCAGTTCCTGCACGTGCAGCAGACCACAGTGAAGGTTCTGCTTTCTCAACCTTGCCTCTGTGTTGACCTACATGTTAACCCAGCCACTGGGCTTTGTCCTTCTATCGAGAAGAGCAGACAAAAATGCTTCTCAGATGACTTTGACTTTCCACTGTGGGTGTAGTACAGTCTGCCAGCAGCAGGGGATGGTGTTGCATCACCTTAATCGCAGGATCGGGTCCAATCTCTGAGGGGGACTGACCCCTTTTTGATGTGAGGGAGGGTGTAAAAAAACCTCACATTCATTTGTCGCTACCGGTTGCTTAAAGGTTTTCATTTGCACTCCGTTTGCGCGGGAGTTATAAGCCCACTGACGGGACGAAGTAACAAGAAAATCAGAATGGGAAACAGAAATTGCTGGAGAAAGTCAGCATCTGGAGTGGGGGTGAGAGTGGGGGAAGAACGCATTAACGTTTCTTCAGGACGCCATTCTTCAGGACGGCATTTTTCATTTGTCGTCAAAAAGCAGGAAGTCTCGAATGGGTGCCTGGATAGATGAAAGTGTAAGTTTGCCAGGGAGAGCAGAATTGAGACAATTTTCGGTTTTGTTTGTTGGTCAGATTGTTTACAAGAGCAGACTGCTCGGACATGTGAATGCACACCTTTGGAGCAAACGGGACTTGAATACGGCACTCCGGGGTTGAGAAATGGAGCTGACCCCTCAAAATGCCACCGACTCCCCGGCGGGGAATTGAACCCCGGTCTCCCGCGTGACAGGCGGGGATACTAACCACTATACTACCGAGGATTGGACGGCGTCACCCTCTGTTTCATTGGTATTAGATAGAATGTTCTTATGTGAAATTTTGATTTGTTGTCAATTTGAATTCTTCTTTAGATCATTCTGCTACCTCCGTGGAGATGATTCAGATATTAGTTATTGTTGTTTTCATGTTTGAATATCTATCTGTAAAGTAATCCGCTGCTGCTGTAAAACAGCCATTTCGTTGTGTCCTACCATCTGTGTTCAACTTCGTCCACTGCTGATCCACGCGCTCTCATTACCTGCCTCCTACAAACTGGTTCACACGCTGGCCTGTAATACAACACAAATCCAACAGCCTGGCTTCAATTCCCACAGCCAAATGGACTCAGCATGAAAGATTCCCCTTTTCAAGCTCATCCCCTCAGGTTCAACTACCACCCATCGATCGCTCCCTCATCAGAGAGCAGTGCTCCTGGAGGACGGTGGTGACTTTACTGTATGCTGCATCAGCTCCACTGTCAACGTCGAAACACTTTGCCAACAATTTCTTGATGTTTATAAAATCATGAGGATGAACAGTTAATCGCAGGGTTACTTCCAACTCACGTCAATCTCTGAGCCATGCATTTAACATCGAAACATAGAAAATAAGTGCAGGGGTAGGCCATTCAGCCCTTCAATTCAGGCAGAATCCGAGGAGCAGGAAAATCAGGATGCTGTCTGACTTGCGTTGCTTTTCCAGCACCACTCTAATCGAGACTCTGATTTCCAGCAACTGCAGTCCTCACTTGTGCCATTCAGCCCTTCAAGACAGCACCACCATTCAATATCATCATGACTGAACGTGGATCTGCATGGGTTTCTCTTCAGAAGGGTCGGTGTGGACTTGTCCGTCTGAATGGCCTGCTTCCACACTGTGGTGATTCTATGATGCCAACAGTGTAGGTTCAGTTCCTGCACGTGCAGCAGACCACAGTGAAGGTTCTGCTTTCTCAACCTTGCCTCTGTGTTGACCTACATGTTAACCCAGCCACTGGGCTTTGTCCTTCTATCGAGAAGAGCAGACAAAAATGCTTCTCAGATGACTTTGACTTTCCACTGTGGGTGTAGTACAGTCTGCCAGCAGCAGGGGATGGTGTTGCATCACCTTAATCGCAGGATCGGGTCCAATCTCTGAGGGGGACTGACCCCTTTTTGATGTGAGGGAGGGTGTAAAAAAACCTCACATTCATTTGTCGCTACCGGTTGCTTAAAGGTTTTCATTTGCACTCCGTTTGCGCGGGAGTTATAAGCCCACTGACGGGACGAAGTAACAAGAAAATCAGAATGGGAAACAGAAATTGCTGGAGAAAGTCAGCATCTGGAGTGGGGGTGAGAGTGGGGGAAGAACGCAGTCAACGTTTCTTCAGGACGCCATTCTTCAGGACGGCATTTTTCATTTGTCGTCAAAAAGCAGGAAGTCTCGAATGGGTGCCTGGATAGATGAAAGTGTAAGTTTGCCAGGGAGAGCAGAATTGAGACAATTTTCGGTTTTGTTTGTTGGTCAGATTGTTTACAAGAGCAGACTGCTCGGACATGTGAATGCACACCTTTGGAGCAAACGGGACTTGAATACGGCACTCCGGGGTTGAGAAATGGAGCTGACCCCTCAAAATGCCACCGACTCCCCGGCGGGGAATTGAACCCCGGTCTCCCGCGTGACAGGCGGGGATACTAACCACTATACTACCGAGGATTGGACGGCGTCGCCCTCTGTTTCATTGGTATTAGATAGAATGTTCTTATGTGAAATTTTGATTTGTTGTCAATTTGAATTCTTCTTTAGATCATTCTGCTACCTCTGTGGAGATGATTCAGATATTAGTTATTGTTGTTTTCATGTTTGAATATCTATCTGTAAAGTAATCCGCTGCTGCTGTAAAACAGCCATTTCGTTGTGTCCTACCATCTGTGTTCAACTTCGTCCACTGCTGATCCACGCGCTCTCATTACCTGCCTCCTACAAACTGGTTCACACGCTGGCCTGTAATACAACACAAATCCAACAGCCTGGCTTCAATTCCCACAGCCAAATGGACTCAGCATGAAAGATTCCCCTTTTCAAGCTCATCCCCTCAGGTTCAACTACCACCCATCGATCGCTCCCTCATCAGAGAGCAGTGCTCCTGGAGGACGGTGGTGACTTTACTGTATGCTGCATCAGCTCCACTGTCAACGTCGAAACACTTTGCCAACAATTTCTTGATGTTTATAAAATCATGAGGATGAACAGTTAATCGCAGGGTTACTTCCAACTCACGTCAATCTCTGAGCCATGCATTTAACATCGAAACATAGAAAATAAGTGCAGGGGTAGGCCATTCAGCCCTTCAATTCAGGCAGAATCCGAGGAGCAGGAAAATCAGGATGCTGTCTGACTTGCGTTGCTTTTCCAGCACCACTCTAATCGAGACTCTGATTTCCAGCAACTGCAGTCCTCACTTGTGCCATTCAGCCCTTCAAGACAGCACCACCATTCAATATCATCATGACTGAACGTGGATCTGCATGGGTTTCTCTTCAGAAGGGTCGGTGTGGACTTGTCCGTCTGAATGGCCTGCTTCCACACTGTGGTGATTCTATGATGCCAACAGTGTAGGTTCAGTTCCTGCACGTGCAGCAGACCACAGTGAAGGTTCTGCTTTCTCAACCTTGCCTCTGTGTTGACCTACATGTTAACCCAGCCACTGGGCTTTGTCCTTCTATCGAGAAGAGCAGACAAAAATGCTTCTCAGATGACTTTGACTTTCCACTGTGGGTGTAGTACAGTCTGCCAGCAGCAGGGGATGGTGTTGCATCACCTTAATCGCAGGATCGGGTCCAATCTCTGAGGGGGACTGACCCCTTTTTGATGTGAGGGAGGGTGTAAAAAAACCTCACATTCATTTGTCGCTACCGGTTGCTTAAAGGTTTTCATTTGCACTCCGTTTGCGCGGGAGTTATAAGCCCACTGACGGGACGAAGTAACAAGAAAATCAGAATGGGAAACAGAAATTGCTGGAGAAAGTCAGCATCTGGAGTGGGGGTGAGAGTGGGGGAAGAACGCAGTCAACGTTTCTTCAGGACGCCATTCTTCAGGACGGCATTTTTCATTTGTCGTCAAAAAGCAGGAAGTCTCGAATGGGTGCCTGGATAGATGAAAGTGTAAGTTTGCCAGGGAGAGCAGAATTGAGACAATTTTCGGTTTTGTTTGTTGGTCAGATTGTTTACAAGAGCAGACTGCTCGGACATGTGAATGCACACCTTTGGAGCAAACGGGACTTGAATACGGCACTCCGGGGTTGAGAAATGGAGCTGACCCCTCAAAATGCCACCGACTCCCCGGCGGGGAATTGAACCCCGGTCTCCCGCGTGACAGGCGGGGATACTAACCACTATACTACCGAGGATTGGACGGCGTCGCCCTCTGTTTCATTGGTATTAGATAGAATGTTCTTATGTGAAATTTTGATTTGTTGTCAATTTGAATTCTTCTTTAGATCATTCTGCTACCTCTGTGGAGATGATTCAGATATTAGTTATTGTTGTTTTCATGTTTGAATATCTATCTGTAAAGTAATCCGCTGCTGCTGTAAAACAGCCATTTCGTTGTGTCCTACCATCTGTGTTCAACTTCGTCCACTGCTGATCCACGCGCTCTCATTACCTGCCTCCTACAAACTGGTTCACACGCTGGCCTGTAATACAACACAAATCCAACAGCCTGGCTTCAATTCCCACAGCCAAATGGACTCAGCATGAAAGATTCCCCTTTTCAAGCTCATCCCCTCAGGTTCAACTACCACCCATCGATCGCTCCCTCATCAGAGAGCAGTGCTCCTGGAGGACGGTGGTGACTTTACTGTATGCTGCATCAGCTCCACTGTCAACGTCGAAACACTTTGCCAACAATTTCTTGATGTTTATAAAATCATGAGGATGAACAGTTAATCGCAGGGTTACTTCCAACTCACGTCAATCTCTGAGCCATGCATTTAACATCGAAACATAGAAAATAAGTGCAGGGGTAGGCCATTCAGCCCTTCAATTCAGGCAGAATCCGAGGAGCAGGAAAATCAGGATGCTGTCTGACTTGCGTTGCTTTTCCAGCACCACTCTAATCGAGACTCTGATTTCCAGCAACTGCAGTCCTCACTTGTGCCATTCAGCCCTTCAAGACAGCACCACCATTCAATATCATCATGACTGAACGTGGATCTGCATGGGTTTCTCTTCAGAAGGGTCGGTGTGGACTTGTCCGTCTGAATGGCCTGCTTCCACACTGTGGTGATTCTATGATGCCAACAGTGTAGGTTCAGTTCCTGCACGTGCAGCAGACCACAGTGAAGGTTCTGCTTTCTCAACCTTGCCTCTGTGTTGACCTACATGTTAACCCAGCCACTGGGCTTTGTCCTTCTATCGAGAAGAGCAGACAAAAATGCTTCTCAGATGACTTTGACTTTCCACTGTGGGTGTAGTACAGTCTGCCAGCAGCAGGGGATGGTGTTGCATCACCTTAATCGCAGGATCGGGTCCAATCTCTGAGGGGGACTGACCCCTTTTTGATGTGAGGGAGGGTGTAAAAAAACCTCACATTCATTTGTCGCTACCGGTTGCTTAAAGGTTTTCATTTGCACTCCGTTTGCGCGGGAGTTATAAGCCCACTGACGGGACGAAGTAACAAGAAAATCAGAATGGGAAACAGAAATTGCTGGAGAAAGTCAGCATCTGGAGTGGGGGTGAGAGTGGGGGAAGAACGCAGTCAATGTTTCTTCAGGACGCCATTCTTCAGGACGGCATTTTTCATTTGTCGTCAAAAAGCAGG
Organism: Chiloscyllium plagiosum; assembly: GCF_037043375.1. Taxonomy (NCBI): domain Eukaryota; kingdom Metazoa; phylum Chordata; class Chondrichthyes; order Orectolobiformes; family Hemiscylliidae; genus Chiloscyllium; species Chiloscyllium plagiosum. Next base: position 18,255,493 of record NW_028270173.1, on the reverse strand, counting down.
AAGTCTCGAATGGGTGCCTGGATAGATGAAAGTGTAAGTTTGCCAGGGAGAGCAGAATTGAGACAATTTTCGGTTTTGTTTGTTGGTCAGATTGTTTACAAGAGCAGACTGCTCGGACATGTGAATGCACACCTTTGGAGCAAACGGGACTTGAATACGGCACTCCGGGGTTGAGAAATGGAGCTGACCCCTCAAAATGCCACCGACTCCCCGGCGGGGAATTGAACCCCGGTCTCCCGCGTGACAGGCGGGGATACTAACCACTATACTACCGAGGATTGGACGGCGTCGCCCTCTGTTTCATTGGTATTAGATAGAATGTTCTTATGTGAAATTTTGATTTGTTGTCAATTTGAATTCTTCTTTAGATCATTCTGCTACCTCTGTGGAGATGATTCAGATATTAGTTATTGTTGTTTTCATGTTTGAATATCTATCTGTAAAGTAATCCGCTGCTGCTGTAAAACAGCCATTTCGTTGTGTCCTACCATCTGTGTTCAACTTCGTCCACTGCTGATCCACGCGCTCTCATTACCTGCCTCCTACAAACTGGTTCACACGCTGGCCTGTAATACAACACAAATCCAACAGCCTGGCTTCAATTCCCACAGCCAAATGGACTCAGCATGAAAGATTCCCCTTTTCAAGCTCATCCCCTCAGGTTCAACTACCACCCATCGATCGCTCCCTCATCAGAGAGCAGTGCTCCTGGAGGACGGTGGTGACTTTACTGTATGCTGCATCAGCTCCACTGTCAACGTCGAAACACTTTGCCAACAATTTCTTGATGTTTATAAAATCATGAGGATGAACAGTTAATCGCAGGGTTACTTCCAACTCACGTCAATCTCTGAGCCATGCATTTAACATCGAAACATAGAAAATAAGTGCAGGGGTAGGCCATTCAGCCCTTCAATTCAGGCAGAATCCGAGGAGCAGGAAAATCAGGATGCTGTCTGACTTGCGTTGCTTTTCCAGCACCACTCTAATCGAGACTCTGATTTCCAGCAACTGCAGTCCTCACTTGTGCCATTCAGCCCTTCAAGACAGCACCACCATTCAATATCATCATGACTGAACGTGGATCTGCATGGGTTTCTCTTCAGAAGGGTCGGTGTGGACTTGTCCGTCTGAATGGCCTGCTTCCACACTGTGGTGATTCTATGATGCCAACAGTGTAGGTTCAGTTCCTGCACGTGCAGCAGACCACAGTGAAGGTTCTGCTTTCTCAACCTTGCCTCTGTGTTGACCTACATGTTAACCCAGCCACTGGGCTTTGTCCTTCTATCGAGAAGAGCAGACAAAAATGCTTCTCAGATGACTTTGACTTTCCACTGTGGGTGTAGTACAGTCTGCCAGCAGCAGGGGATGGTGTTGCATCACCTTAATCGCAGGATCGGGTCCAATCTCTGAGGGGGACTGACCCCTTTTTGATGTGAGGGAGGGTGTAAAAAAACCTCACATTCATTTGTCGCTACCGGTTGCTTAAAGGTTTTCATTTGCACTCCGTTTGCGCGGGAGTTATAAGCCCACTGACGGGACGAAGTAACAAGAAAATCAGAATGGGAAACAGAAATTGCTGGAGAAAGTCAGCATCTGGAGTGGGGGTGAGAGTGGGGGAAGAACGCAGTCAACGTTTCTTCAGGACGCCATTCTTCAGGACGGCATTTTTCATTTGTCGTCAAAAAGCAGGAAGTCTCGAATGGGTGCCTGGATAGATGAAAGTGTAAGTTTGCCAGGGAGAGCAGAATTGAGACAATTTTCGGTTTTGTTTGTTGGTCAGATTGTTTACAAGAGCAGACTGCTCGGACATGTGAATGCACACCTTTGGAGCAAACGGGACTTGAATACGGCACTCCGGGGTTGAGAAATGGAGCTGACCCCTCAAAATGCCACCGACTCCCCGGCGGGGAATTGAACCCCGGTCTCCCGCGTGACAGGCGGGGATACTAACCACTATACTACCGAGGATTGGACGGCGTCGCCCTCTGTTTCATTGGTATTAGATAGAATGTTCTTATGTGAAATTTTGATTTGTTGTCAATTTGAATTCTTCTTTAGATCATTCTGCTACCTCTGTGGAGATGATTCAGATATTAGTTATTGTTGTTTTCATGTTTGAATATCTATCTGTAAAGTAATCCGCTGCTGCTGTAAAACAGCCATTTCGTTGTGTCCTACCATCTGTGTTCAACTTCGTCCACTGCTGATCCACGCGCTCTCATTACCTGCCTCCTACAAACTGGTTCACACGCTGGCCTGTAATACAACACAAATCCAACAGCCTGGCTTCAATTCCCACAGCCAAATGGACTCAGCATGAAAGATTCCCCTTTTCAAGCTCATCCCCTCAGGTTCAACTACCACCCATCGATCGCTCCCTCATCAGAGAGCAGTGCTCCTGGAGGACGGTGGTGACTTTACTGTATGCTGCATCAGCTCCACTGTCAACGTCGAAACACTTTGCCAACAATTTCTTGATGTTTATAAAATCATGAGGATGAACAGTTAATCGCAGGGTTACTTCCAACTCACATCAATCTCTGAGCCATGCATTTAACATCGAAACATAGAAAATAAGTGCAGGGGTAGGCCATTCAGCCCTTCAATTCAGGCAGAATCCGAGGAGCAGGAAAATCAGGATGCTGTCTGACTTGCGTTGCTTTTCCAGCACCACTCTAATCGAGACTCTGATTTCCAGCAACTGCAGTCCTCACTTGTGCCATTCAGCCCTTCAAGACAGCACCACCATTCAATATCATCATGACTGAACGTGGATCTGCATGGGTTTCTCTTCAGAAGGGTCGGTGTGGACTTGTCCGTCTGAATGGCCTGCTTCCACACTGTGGTGATTCTATGATGCCAACAGTGTAGGTTCAGTTCCTGCACGTGCAGCAGACCACAGTGAAGGTTCTGCTTTCTCAACCTTGCCTCTGTGTTGACCTACATGTTAACCCAGCCACTGGGCTTTGTCCTTCTATCGAGAAGAGCAGACAAAAATGCTTCTCAGATGACTTTGACTTTCCACTGTGGGTGTAGTACAGTCTGCCAGCAGCAGGGGATGGTGTTGCATCACCTTAATCGCAGGATCGGGTCCAATCTCTGAGGGGGACTGACCCCTTTTTGATGTGAGGGAGGGTGTAAAAAAACCTCACATTCATTTGTCGCTACCGGTTGCTTAAAGGTTTTCATTTGCACTCCGTTTGCGCGGGAGTTATAAGCCCACTGACGGGACGAAGTAACAAGAAAATCAGAATGGGAAACAGAAATTGCTGGAGAAAGTCAGCATCTGGAGTGGGGGTGAGAGTGGGGGAAGAACGCAGTCAACGTTTCTTCAGGACGCCATTCTTCAGGACGGCATTTTTCATTTGTCGTCAAAAAGCAGGAAGTCTCGAATGGGTGCCTGGATAGATGAAAGTGTAAGTTTGCCAGGGAGAGCAGAATTGAGACAATTTTCGGTTTTGTTTGTTGGTCAGATTGTTTACAAGAGCAGACTGCTCGGACATGTGAATGCACACCTTTGGAGCAAACGGGACTTGAATACGGCACTCCGGGGTTGAGAAATGGAGCTGACCCCTCAAAATGCCACCGACTCCCCGGCGGGGAATTGAACCCCGGTCTCCCGCGTGACAGGCGGGGATACTAACCACTATACTACCGAGGATTGGACGGCGTCGCCCTCTGTTTCATTGGTATTAGATAGAATGTTCTTATGTGAAATTTTGATTTGTTGTCAATTTGAATTCTTCTTTAGATCATTCTGCTACCTCTGTGGAGATGATTCAGATATTAGTTATTGTTGTTTTCATGTTTGAATATCTATCTGTAAAGTAATCCGCTGCTGCTGTAAAACAGCCATTTCGTTGTGTCCTACCATCTGTGTTCAACTTCGTCCACTGCTGATCCACGCGCTCTCATTACCTGCCTCCTACAAACTGGTTCACACGCTGGCCTGTAATACAACACAAATCCAACAGCCTGGCTTCAATTCCCACAGCCAAATGGACTCAGCATGAAAGATTCCCCTTTTCAAGCTCATCCCCTCAGGTTCAACTACCACCCATCGATCGCTCCCTCATCAGAGAGCAGTGCTCCTCGAGGACGGTGGTGACTTTACTGTATGCTGCATCAGCTCCACTGTCAACGTCGAAACACTTTGCCAACAATTTCTTGATGTTTATAAAATCATGAGGATGAACAGTTAATCGCAGGGTTACTTCCAACTCACGTCAATCTCTGAGCCATGCATTTAACATCGAAACATAGAAAATAAGTGCAGGGGTAGGCCATTCAGCCCTTCAATTCAGGCAGAATCCGAGGAGCAGGAAAATCAGGATGCTGTCTGACTTGCGTTGCTTTTCCAGCACCACTCTAATCGAGACTCTGATTTCCAGCAACTGCAGTCCTCACTTGTGCCATTCAGCCCTTCAAGACAGCACCACCATTCAATATCATCATGACTGAACGTGGATCTGCATGGGTTTCTCTTCAGAAGGGTCGGTGTGGACTTGTCCGTCTGAATGGCCTGCTTCCACACTGTGGTGATTCTATGATGCCAACAGTGTAGGTTCAGTTCCTGCACGTGCAGCAGACCACAGTGAAGGTTCTGCTTTCTCAACCTTGCCTCTGTGTTGACCTACATGTTAACCCAGCCACTGGGCTTTGTCCTTCTATCGAGAAGAGCAGACAAAAATGCTTCTCAGATGACTTTGACTTTCCACTGTGGGTGTAGTACAGTCTGCCAGCAGCAGGGGATGGTGTTGCATCACCTTAATCGCAGGATCGGGTCCAATCTCTGAGGGGGACTGACCCCTTTTTGATGTGAGGGAGGGTGTAAAAAAACCTCACATTCATTTGTCGCTACCGGTTGCTTAAAGGTTTTCATTTGCACTCCGTTTGCGCGGGAGTTATAAGCCCACTGACGGGACGAAGTAACAAGAAAATCAGAATGGGAAACAGAAATTGCTGGAGAAAGTCAGCATCTGGAGTGGGGGTGAGAGTGGGGGAAGAACGCAGTCAACGTTTCTTCAGGACGCCATTCTTCAGGACGGCATTTTTCATTTGTCGTCAAAAAGCAGGAAGTCTCGAATGGGTGCCTGGATAGATGAAAGTGTAAGTTTGCCAGGGAGAGCAGAATTGAGACAATTTTCGGTTTTGTTTGTTGGTCAGATTGTTTACAAGAGCAGACTGCTCGGACATGTGAATGCACACCTTTGGAGCAAACGGGACTTGAATACGGCACTCCGGGGTTGAGAAATGGAGCTGACCCCTCAAAATGCCACCGACTCCCCGGCGGGGAATTGAACCCCGGTCTCCCGCGTGACAGGCGGGGATACTAACCACTATACTACCGAGGATTGGACGGCGTCGCCCTCTGTTTCATTGGTATTAGATAGAATGTTCTTATGTGAAATTTTGATTTGTTGTCAATTTGAATTCTTCTTTAGATCATTCTGCTACCTCTGTGGAGATGATTCAGATATTAGTTATTGTTGTTTTCATGTTTGAATATCTATCTGTAAAGTAATCCGCTGCTGCTGTAAAACAGCCATTTCGTTGTGTCCTACCATCTGTGTTCAACTTCGTCCACTGCTGATCCACGCGCTCTCATTACCTGCCTCCTACAAACTGGTTCACACGCTGGCCTGTAATACAACACAAATCCAACAGCCTGGCTTCAATTCCCACAGCCAAATGGACTCAGCATGAAAGATTCCCCTTTTCAAGCTCATCCCCTCAGGTTCAACTACCACCCATCGATCGCTCCCTCATCAGAGAGCAGTGCTCCTGGAGGACGGTGGTGACTTTACTGTATGCTGCATCAGCTCCACTGTCAACGTCGAAACACTTTGCCAACAATTTCTTGATGTTTATAAAATCATGAGGATGAACAGTTAATCGCAGGGTTACTTCCAACTCACGTCAATCTCTGAGCCATGCATTTAACATCGAAACATAGAAAATAAGTGCAGGGGTAGGCCATTCAGCCCTTCAATTCAGGCAGAATCCGAGGAGCAGGAAAATCAGGATGCTGTCTGACTTGCGTTGCTTTTCCAGCACCACTCTAATCGAGACTCTGATTTCCAGCAACTGCAGTCCTCACTTGTGCCATTCAGCCCTTCAAGACAGCACCACCATTCAATATCATCATGACTGAACGTGGATCTGCATGGGTTTCTCTTCAGAAGGGTCGGTGTGGACTTGTCCGTCTGAATGGCCTGCTTCCACACTGTGGTGATTCTATGATGCCAACAGTGTAGGTTCAGTTCCTGCACGTGCAGCAGACCACAGTGAAGGTTCTGCTTTCTCAACCTTGCCTCTGTGTTGACCTACATGTTAACCCAGCCACTGGGCTTTGTCCTTCTATCGAGAAGAGCAGACAAAAATGCTTCTCAGATGACTTTGACTTTCCACTGTGGGTGTAGTACAGTCTGCCAGCAGCAGGGGATGGTGTTGCATCACCTTAATCGCAGGATCGGGTCCAATCTCTGAGGGGGACTGACCCCTTTTTGATGTGAGGGAGGGTGTAAAAAAACCTCACATTCATTTGTCGCTACCGGTTGCTTAAAGGTTTTCATTTGCACTCCGTTTGCGCGGGAGTTATAAGCCCACTGACGGGACGAAGTAACAAGAAAATCAGAATGGGAAACAGAAATTGCTGGAGAAAGTCAGCATCTGGAGTGGGGGTGAGAGTGGGGGAAGAACGCAGTCAACGTTTCTTCAGGACGCCATTCTTCAGGACGGCATTTTTCATTTGTCGTCAAAAAGCAGGAAGTCTCGAATGGGTGCCTGGATAGATGAAAGTGTAAGTTTGCCAGGGAGAGCAGAATTGAGACAAATTTCGGTTTTGTTTGTTGGTCAGATTGTTTACAAGAGCAGACTGCTCGGACATGTGAATGCACACCTTTGGAGCAAACGGGACTTGAATACGGCACTCCGGGGTTGAGAAATGGAGCTGACCCCTCAAAATGCCACCGACTCCCCGGCGGGGAATTGAACCCCGGTCTCCCGCGTGACAGGCAGGGATACTAACCACTATACTACCGAGGATTGGACGGCGTCGCCCTCTGTTTCATTGGTATTAGATAGAATGTTCTTATGTGAAATTTTGATTTGTTGTCAATTTGAATTCTTCTTTAGATCATTCTGCTACCTCTGTGGAGATGATTCAGATATTAGTTATTGTTGTTTTCATGTTTGAATATCTATCTGTAAAGTAATCCGCTGCTGCTGTAAAACAGCCATTTCGTTGTGTCCTACCATCTGTGTTCAACTTCGTCCACTGCTGATCCACGCGCTCTCATTACCTGCCTCCTACAAACTGGTTCACACGCTGGCCTGTAATACAACACAAATCCAACAGCCTGGCTTCAATTCCCACAGCCAAATGGACTCAGCATGAAAGATTCCCCTTTTCAAGCTCATCCCCTCAGGTTCAACTACCACCCATCGATCGCTCCCTCATCAGAGAGCAGTGCTCCTCGAGGACGGTGGTGACTTTACTGTATGCTGCATCAGCTCCACTGTCAACGTCGAAACACTTTGCCAACAATTTCTTGATGTTTATAAAATCATGAGGATGAACAGTTAATCGCAGGGTTACTTCCAACTCACGTTAATCTCTGAGCCATGCATTTAACATCGAAACATAGAAAATAAGTGCAGGGGTAGGCCATTCAGCCCTTCAATTCAGGCAGAATCCGAGGAGCAGGAAAATCAGGATGCTGTCTGACTTGCGTTGCTTTTCCAGCACCACTCTAATCGAGACTCTGATTTCCAGCAACTGCAGTCCTCACTTGTGCCATTCAGCCCTTCAAGACAGCACCACCATTCAATATCATCATGACTGAACGTGGATCTGCATGGGTTTCTCTTCAGAAGGGTCGGTGTGGACTTGTCCGTCTGAATGGCCTGCTTCCACACTGTGGTGATTCTATGATGCCAACAGTGTAGGTTCAGTTCCTGCACGTGCAGCAGACCACAGTGAAGGTTCTGCTTTCTCAACCTTGCCTCTGTGTTGACCTACATGTTAACCCAGCCACTGGGCTTTGTCCTTCTATCGAGAAGAGCAGACAAAAATGCTTCTCAGATGACTTTGACTTTCCACTGTGGGTGTAGTACAGTCTGCCAGCAGCAGGGGATGGTGTTGCATCACCTTAATCGCAGGATCGGGTCCAATCTCTGAGGGGGACTGACCCCTTTTTGATGTGAGGGAGGGTGTAAAAAAACCTCACATTCATTTGTCGCTACCGGTTGCTTAAAGGTTTTCATTTGCACTCCGTTTGCGCGGGAGTTATAAGCCCACTGACGGGACGAAGTAACAAGAAAATCAGAATGGGAAACAGAAATTGCTGGAGAAAGTCAGCATCTGGAGTGGGGGTGAGAGTGGGGGAAGAACGCAGTCAACGTTTCTTCAGGACGCCATTCTTCAGGACGGCATTTTTCATTTGTCGTCAAAAAGCAGGAAGTCTCGAATGGGTGCCTGGATAGATGAAAGTGTAAGTTTGCCAGGGAGAGCAGAATTGAGACAATTTTCGGTTTTGTTTGTTGGTCAGATTGTTTACAAGAGCAGACTGCTCGGACATGTGAATGCACACCTTTGGAGCAAACGGGACTTGAATACGGCACTCCGGGGTTGAGAAATGGAGCTGACCCCTCAAAATGCCACCGACTCCCCGGCGGGGAATTGAACCCCGGTCTCCCGCGTGACAGGCGGGGATACTAACCACTATACTACCGAGGATTGGACGGCGTCGCCCTCTGTTTCATTGGTATTAGATAGAATGTTCTTATGTGAAATTTTGATTTGTTGTCAATTTGAATTCTTCTTTAGATCATTCTGCTACCTCTGTGGAGATGATTCAGATATTAGTTATTGTTGTTTTCATGTTTGAATATCTATCTGTAAAGTAATCCGCTGCTGCTGTAAAACAGCCATTTCGTTGTGTCCTACCATCTGTGTTCAACTTCGTCCACTGCTGATCCACGCGCTCTCATTACCTGCCTCCTACAAACTGGTTCACACGCTGGCCTGTAATACAACACAAATCCAACAGCCTGGCTTCAATTCCCACAGCCAAATGGACTCAGCATGAAAGATTCCCCTTTTCAAGCTCATCCCCTCAGGTTCAACTACCACCCATCGATCGCTCCCTCATCAGAGAGCAGTGCTCCTCGAGGACGGTGGTGACTTTACTGTATGCTGCATCAGCTCCACTGTCAACGTCGAAACACTTTGCCAACAATTTCTTGATGTTTATAAAATCATGAGGATGAACAGTTAATCGCAGGGTTACTTCCAACTCACGTCAATCTCTGAGCCATGCATTTAACATCGAAACATAGAAAATAAGTGCAGGGGTAGGCCATTCAGCCCTTCAATTCAGGCAGAATCCGAGGAGCAGGAAAATCAGGATGCTGTCTGACTTGCGTTGCTTTTCCAGCACCACTCTAATCGAGACTCTGATTTCCAGCAACTGCAGTCCTCACTTGTGCCATTCAGCCCTTCAAGACAGCACCACCATTCAATATCATCATGACTGAACGTGGATCTGCATGGGTTTCTCTTCAGAAGGGTCGGTGTGGACTTGTCCGTCTGAATGGCCTGCTTCCACACTGTGGTGATTCTATGATGCCAACAGTGTAGGTTCAGTTCCTGCACGTGCAGCAGACCACAGTGAAGGTTCTGCTTTCTCAACCTTGCCTCTGTGTTGACCTACATGTTAACCCAGCCACTGGGCTTTGTCCTTCTATCGAGAAGAGCAGACAAAAATGCTTCTCAGATGACTTTGACTTTCCACTGTGGGTGTAGTACAGTCTGCCAGCAGCAGGGGATGGTGTTGCATCACCTTAATCGCAGGATCGGGTCCAATCTCTGAGGGGGACTGACCCCTTTTTGATGTGAGGGAGGGTGTAAAAAAACCTCACATTCATTTGTCGCTACCGGTTGCTTAAAGGTTTTCATTTGCACTCCGTTTGCGCGGGAGTTATAAGCCCACTGACGGGACGAAGTAACAAGAAAATCAGAATGGGAAACAGAAATTGCTGGAGAAAGTCAGCATCTGGAGTGGGGGTGAGAGTGGGGGAAGAACGCAGTCAACGTTTCTTCAGGACGCCATTCTTCAGGACGGCATTTTTCATTTGTCGTCAAAAAGCAGGAAGTCTCGAATGGGTGCCTGGATAGATGAAAGTGTAAGTTTGCCAGGGAGAGCAGAATTGAGACAATTTTCGGTTTTGTTTGTTGGTCAGATTGTTTACAAGAGCAGACTGCTCGGACATGTGAATGCACACCTTTGGAGCAAACGGGACTTGAATACGGCACTCCGGGGTTGAGAAATGGAGCTGACCCCTCAAAATGCCACCGACTCCCCGGCGGGGAATTGAACCCCGGTCTCCCACGTGACAGGCGGGGATACTAACCACTATACTACCGAGGATTGGACGGCGTCGCCCTCTGTTTCATTGGTATTAGATAGAATGTTCTTATGTGAAATTTTGATTTGTTGTCAATTTGAATTCTTCTTTAGATCATTCTGCTACCTCTGTGGAGATGATTCAGATATTAGTTATTGTTGTTTTCATGTTTGAATATCTATCTGTAAAGTAATCCGCTGCTGCTGTAAAACAGCCATTTCGTTGTGTCCTACCATCTGTGTTCAACTTCGTCCACTGCTGATCCACGCGCTCTCATTACCTGCCTCCTACAAACTGGTTCACACGCTGGCCTGTAATACAACACAAATCCAACAGCCTGGCTTCAATTCCCACAGCCAAATGGACTCAGCATGAAAGATTCCCCTTTTCAAGCTCATCCCCTCAGGTTCAACTACCACCCATCGATCGCTCCCTCATCAGAGAGCAGTGCTCCTCGAAGACGGTGGTGACTTTACTGTATGCTGCATCAGCTCCACTGTCAACGTCGAAACACTTTGCCAACAATTTCTTGATGTTTATAAAATCATGAGGATGAACAGTTAATCGCAGGGTTACTTCCAACTCACGTCAATCTCTGAGCCATGCATTTAACATCGAAACATAGAAAATAAGTGCAGGGGTAGGCCATTCAGCCCTTCAATTCAGGCAGAATCCGAGGAGCAGGAAAATCAGGATGCTGTCTGACTTGCGTTGCTTTTCCAGCACCACTCTAATCGAGACTCTGATTTCCAGCAACTGCAGTCCTCACTTGTGCCATTCAGCCCTTCAAGACAGCACCACCATTCAATATCATCATGACTGAACGTGGATCTGCATGGGTTTCTCTTCAGAAGGGTCGGTGTGGACTTGTCCGTCTGAATGGCCTGCTTCCACACTGTGGTGATTCTATGATGCCAACAGTGTAGGTTCAGTTCCTGCACGTGCAGCAGACCACAGTGAAGGTTCTGCTTTCTCAACCTTGCCTCTGTGTTGACCTACATGTTAACCCAGCCACTGGGCTTTGTCCTTCTATCGAGAAGAGCAGACAAAAATGCTTCTCAGATGACTTTGACTTTCCACTGTGGGTGTAGTACAGTCTGCCAGCAGCAGGGGATGGTGTTGCATCACCTTAATCGCAGGATCGGGTCCAATCTCTGAGGGGGACTGACCCCTTTTTGATGTGAGGGAGGGTGTAAAAAAACCTCACATTCATTTGTCGCTACCGGTTGCTTAAAGGTTTTCATTTGCACTCCGTTTGCGCGGGAGTTATAAGCCCACTGACGGGACGAAGTAACAAGAAAATCAGAATGGGAAACAGAAATTGCTGGAGAAAGTCAGCATCTGGAGTGGGGGTGAGAGTGGGGGAAGAACGCAGTCAACGTTTCTTCAGGACGCCATTCTTCAGGACGGCATTTTTCATTTGTCGTCAAAAAGCAGGAAGTCTCGAATGGGTGCCTGGATAGATGAAAGTGTAAGTTTGCCAGGGAGAGCAGAATTGAGACAATTTTCGGTTTTGTTTGTTGGTCAGATTGTTTACAAGAGCAGACTGCTCGGACATGTGAATGCACACCTTTGGAGCAAACGGGACTTGAATACGGCACTCCGGGGTTGAGAAATGGAGCTGACCCCTCAAAATGCCACCGACTCCCCGGCGGGGAATTGAACCCCGGTCTCCCGCGTGACAGGCGAGGATACTAACCACTATACTACCGAGGATTGGACGGCGTCGCCCTCTGTTTCATTGGTATTAGATAGAATGTTCTTATGTGAAATTTTGATTTGTTGTCAATTTGAATTCTTCTTTAGATCATTCTGCTACCTCTGTGGAGATGATTCAGATATTAGTTATTGTTGTTTTCATGTTTGAATATCTATCTGTAAAGTAATCCGCTGCTGCTGTAAAACAGCCATTTCGTTGTGTCCTACCATCTGTGTTCAACTTCGTCCACTGCTGATCCACGCGCTCTCATTACCTGCCTCCTACAAACTGGTTCACACGCTGGCCTGTAATACAACACAAATCCAACAGCCTGGCTTCAATTCCCACAGCCAAATGGACTCAGCATGAAAGATTCCCCTTTTCAAGCTCATCCCCTCAGGTTCAACTACCACCCATCGATCGCTCCCTCATCAGAGAGCAGTGCTCCTGGAGGACGGTGGTGACTTTACTGTATGCTGCATCAGCTCCACTGTCAACGTCGAAACACTTTGCCAACAATTTCTTGATGTTTATAAAATCATGAGGATGAACAGTTAATCGCAGGGTTACTTCCAACTCACGTCAATCTCTGAGCCATGCATTTAACATCGAAACATAGAAAATAAGTGCAGGGGTAGGCCATTCAGCCCTTCAATTCAGGCAGAATCCGAGGAGCAGGAAAATCAGGATGCTGTCTGACTTGCGTTGCTTTTCCAGCACCACTCTAATCGAGACTCTGATTTCCAGCAACTGCAGTCCTCACTTGTGCCATTCAGCCCTTCAAGACAGCACCACCATTCAATATCATCATGACTGAACGTGGATCTGCATGGGTTTCTCTTCAGAAGGGTCGGTGTGGACTTGTCCGTCTGAATGGCCTGCTTCCACACTGTGGTGATTCTATGATGCCAACAGTGTAGGTTCAGTTCCTGCACGTGCAGCAGACCACAGTGAAGGTTCTGCTTTCTCAACCTTGCCTCTGTGTTGACCTACATGTTAACCCAGCCACTGGGCTTTGTCCTTCTATCGAGAAGAGCAGACAAAAATGCTTCTCAGATGACTTTGACTTTCCACTGTGGGTGTAGTACAGTCTGCCAGCAGCAGGGGATGGTGTTGCATCACCTTAATCGCAGGATCGGGTCCAATCTCTGAGGGGGACTGACCCCTTTTTGATGTGAGGGAGGGTGTAAAAAAACCTCACATTCATTTGTCGCTACCGGTTGCTTAAAGGTTTTCATTTGCACTCCGTTTGCGCGGGAGTTATAAGCCCACTGACGGGACGAAGTAACAAGAAAATCAGAATGGGAAACAGAAATTGCTGGAGAAAGTCAGCATCTGGAGTGGGGGTGAGAGTGGGGGAAGAACGCAGTCAACGTTTCTTCAGGACGCCATTCTTCAGGACGGCATTTTTCATTTGTCGTCAAAAAGCTGGAAGTCTCGAATGGGTGCCTGGATAGATGAAAGTGTAAGTTTGCCAGGGAGAGCAGAATTGAGACAATTTTCGGTTTTGTTTGTTGGTCAGATTGTTTACAAGAGCAGACTGCTCGGACATGTGAATGCACACCTTTGGAGCAAACGGGACTTGAATACGGCACTCCGGGGTTGAGAAATGGAGCTGACCCCTCAAAATGCCACCGACTCCCCGGCGGGGAATTGAACCCCGGTCTCCCGCTGACAGGCGGGGATACTAACCACTATACTACCGAGGATTGGACGGCGTCGCCCTCTGTTTCATTGGTATTAGATAGAATGTTCTTATGTGAAATTTTGATTTGTTGTCAATTTGAATTCTTCTTTAGATCATTCTGCTACCTCTGTGGAGATGATTCAGATATTAGTAATTGTTGTTTTCATGTTTGAATATCTATCTGTAAAGTAATCCGCTGCTGCTGTAAAACAGCCATTTCGTTGTGTCCTACCATCTGTGTTCAACTTCGTCCACTGCTGATCCACGCGCTCTCATTACCTGCCTCCTACAAACTGGTTCACACGCTGGCCTGTAATACAACACAAATCCAACAGCCTGGCTTCAATTCCCACAGCCAAATGGACTCAGCATGAAAGATTCCCCTTTTCAAGCTCATCCCCTCAGGTTCAACTACCACCCATCGATCGCTCCCTCATCAGAGAGCAGTGCTCCTCGAGGACGGTGGTGACTTTACTGTACGCTGCATCAGCTCCACTGTCAACGTCGAAACACTTTGCCAACAATTTCTTGATGTTTATAAAATCATGAGGATGAACAGTTAATCGCAGGGTTACTTCCAACTCACGTCAATCTCTGAGCCATGCATTTAACATCGAAACATAGAAAATAAGTGCAGGGGTAGGCCATTCAGCCCTTCAATTCAGGCAGAATCCGAGGAGCAGGAAAATCAGGATGCTGTCTGACTTGCGTTGCTTTTCCAGCACCACTCTAATCGAGACTCTGATTTCCAGCAACTGCAGTCCTCACTTGTGCCATTCAGCCCTTCAAGACAGCACCACCATTCAATATCATCATGACTGAACGTGGATCTGCATGGGTTTCTCTTCAGAAGGGTCGGTGTGGACTTGTCCGTCTGAATGGCCTGCTTCCACACTGTGGTGATTCTATGATGCCAACAGTGTAGGTTCAGTTCCTGCACGTGCAGCAGACCACAGTGAAGGTTCTGCTTTCTCAACCTTGCCTCTGTGTTGACCTACATGTTAACCCAGCCACTGGGCTTTGTCCTTCTATCGAGAAGAGCAGACAAAAATGCTTCTCAGATGACTTTGACTTTCCACTGTGGGTGTAGTACAGTCTGCCAGCAGCAGGGGATGGTGTTGCATCACCTTAATCGCAGGATCGGGTCCAATCTCTGAGGGGGACTGACCCCTTTTTGATGTGAGGGAGGGTGTAAAAAAACCTCACATTCATTTGTCGCTACCGGTTGCTTAAAGGTTTTCATTTGCACTCCGTTTGCGCGGGAGTTATAAGCCCACTGACGGGACGAAGTAACAAGAAAATCAGAATGGGAAACAGAAATTGCTGGAGAAAGTCAGCATCTGGAGTGGGGGTGAGAGTGGGGGAAGAACGCAGTCAACGTTTCTTCAGGACGCCATTCTTCAGGACGGCATTTTTCATTTGTCGTCAAAAAGCAGGAAGTCTCGAATGGGTGCCTGGATAGATGAAAGTGTAAGTTTGCCAGGGAGAGCAGAATTGAGACAATTTTCGGTTTTGTTTGTTGGTCAGATTGTTTACAAGAGCAGACTGCTCGGACATGTGAATGCACACCTTTGGAGCAAACGGGACTTGAATACGGCACTCCGGGGTTGAGAAATGGAGCTGACCCCTCAAAATGCCACCGACTCCCCGGCGGGGAATTGAACCCCGGTCTCCCACGTGACAGGCGGGGATACTAACCACTATACTACCGAGGATTGGACGGCGTCGCCCTCTGTTTCATTGGTATTAGATAGAATGTTCTTATGTGAAATTTTGATTTGTTGTCAATTTGAATTCTTCTTTAGATCATTCTGCTACCTCTGTGGAGATGATTCAGATATTAGTTATTGTTGTTTTCATGTTTGAATATCTATCTGTAAAGTAATCCGCTGCTGCTGTAAAACAGCCATTTCGTTGTGTCCTACCATCTGTGTTCAACTTCGTCCACTGCTGATCCACGCGCTCTCATTACCTGCCTCCTACAAACTGGTTCACACGCTGGCCTGTAATACAACACAAATCCAACAGCCTGGCTTCAATTCCCACAGCCAAATGGACTCAGCATGAAAGATTCCCCTTTTCAAGCTCATCCCCTCAGGTTCAACTACCACCCATCGATCGCTCCCTCATCAGAGAGCAGTGCTCCTCGAAGACGGTGGTGACTTTACTGTATGCTGCATCAGCTCCACTGTCAACGTCGAAACACTTTGCCAACAATTTCTTGATGTTTATAAAATCATGAGGATGAACAGTTAATCGCAGGGTTACTTCCAACTCACGTCAATCTCTGAGCCATGCATTTAACATCGAAACATAGAAAATAAGTGCAGGGGTAGGCCATTCAGCCCTTCAATTCAGGCAGAATCCGAGGAGCAGGAAAATCAGGATGCTGTCTGACTTGCGTTGCTTTTCCAGCACCACTCTAATCGAGACTCTGATTTCCAGCAACTGCAGTCCTCACTTGTGCCATTCAGCCCTTCAAGACAGCACCACCATTCAATATCATCATGACTGAACGTGGATCTGCATGGGTTTCTCTTCAGAAGGGTCGGTGTGGACTTGTCCGTCTGAATGGCCTGCTTCCACACTGTGGTGATTCTATGATGCCAACAGTGTAGGTTCAGTTCCTGCACGTGCAGCAGACCACAGTGAAGGTTCTGCTTTCTCAACCTTGCCTCTGTGTTGACCTACATGTTAACCCAGCCACTGGGCTTTGTCCTTCTATCGAGAAGAGCAGACAAAAATGCTTCTCAGATGACTTTGACTTTCCACTGTGGGTGTAGTACAGTCTGCCAGCAGCAGGGGATGGTGTTGCATCACCTTAATCGCAGGATCGGGTCCAATCTCTGAGGGGGACTGACCCCTTTTTGATGTGAGGGAGGGTGTAAAAAAACCTCACATTCATTTGTCGCTACCGGTTGCTTAAAGGTTTTCATTTGCACTCCGTTTGCGCGGGAGTTATAAGCCCACTGACGGGACGAAGTAACAAGAAAATCAGAATGGGAAACAGAAATTGCTGGAGAAAGTCAGCATCTGGAGTGGGGGTGAGAGTGGGGGAAGAACGCAGTCAACGTTTCTTCAGGACGCCATTCTTCAGGACGGCATTTTTCATTTGTCGTCAAAAAGCAGGAAGTCTCGAATGGGTGCCTGGATAGATGAAAGTGTAAGTTTGCCAGGGAGAGCAGAATTGAGACAATTTTCGGTTTTGTTTGTTGGTCAGATTGTTTACAAGAGCAGACTGCTCGGACATGTGAATGCACACCTTTGGAGCAAACGGGACTTGAATACGGCACTCCGGGGTTGAGAAATGGAGCTGACCCCTCAAAATGCCACCGACTCCCCGGCGGGGAATTGAACCCCGGTCTCCCGCGTGACAGGCGAGGATACTAACCACTATACTACCGAGGATTGGACGGCGTCGCCCTCTGTTTCATTGGTATTAGATAGAATGTTCTTATGTGAAATTTTGATTTGTTGTCAATTTGAATTCTTCTTTAGATCATTCTGCTACCTCTGTGGAGATGATTCAGATATTAGTTATTGTTGTTTTCATGTTTGAATATCTATCTGTAAAGTAATCCGCTGCTGCTGTAAAACAGCCATTTCGTTGTGTCCTACCATCTGTGTTCAACTTCGTCCACTGCTGATCCACGCGCTCTCATTACCTGCCTCCTACAAACTGGTTCACACGCTGGCCTGTAATACAACACAAATCCAACAGCCTGGCTTCAATTCCCACAGCCAAATGGACTCAGCATGAAAGATTCCCCTTTTCAAGCTCATCCCCTCAGGTTCAACTACCACCCATCGATCGCTCCCTCATCAGAGAGCAGTGCTCCTGGAGGACGGTGGTGACTTTACTGTATGCTGCATCAGCTCCACTGTCAACGTCGAAACACTTTGCCAACAATTTCTTGATGTTTATAAAATCATGAGGATGAACAGTTAATCGCAGGGTTACTTCCAACTCACGTCAATCTCTGAGCCATGCATTTAACATCGAAACATAGAAAATAAGTGCAGGGGTAGGCCATTCAGCCCTTCAATTCAGGCAGAATCCGAGGAGCAGGAAAATCAGGATGCTGTCTGACTTGCGTTGCTTTTCCAGCACCACTCTAATCGAGACTCTGATTTCCAGCAACTGCAGTCCTCACTTGTGCCATTCAGCCCTTCAAGACAGCACCACCATTCAATATCATCATGACTGAACGTGGATCTGCATGGGTTTCTCTTCAGAAGGGTCGGTGTGGACTTGTCCGTCTGAATGGCCTGCTTCCACACTGTGGTGATTCTATGATGCCAACAGTGTAGGTTCAGTTCCTGCACGTGCAGCAGACCACAGTGAAGGTTCTGCTTTCTCAACCTTGCCTCTGTGTTGACCTACATGTTAACCCAGCCACTGGGCTTTGTCCTTCTATCGAGAAGAGCAGACAAAAATGCTTCTCAGATGACTTTGACTTTCCACTGTGGGTGTAGTACAGTCTGCCAGCAGCAGGGGATGG
Organism: Chiloscyllium plagiosum; assembly: GCF_037043375.1. Lineage (NCBI taxonomy): Eukaryota > Metazoa > Chordata > Chondrichthyes > Orectolobiformes > Hemiscylliidae > Chiloscyllium > Chiloscyllium plagiosum. The sequence continues at coordinate 18,237,192 of NW_028270173.1, read as the reverse complement.
TGTTGCATCACCTTAATCGCAGGATCGGGTCCAATCTCTGAGGGGGACTGACCCCTTTTTGATGTGAGGGAGGGTGTAAAAAAACCTCACATTCATTTGTCGCTACCGGTTGCTTAAAGGTTTTCATTTGCACTCCGTTTGCGCGGGAGTTATAAGCCCACTGACGGGACGAAGTAACAAGAAAATCAGAATGGGAAACAGAAATTGCTGGAGAAAGTCAGCATCTGGAGTGGGGGTGAGAGTGGGGGAAGAACGCAGTCAACGTTTCTTCAGGACGCCATTCTTCAGGACGGCATTTTTCATTTGTCGTCAAAAAGCTGGAAGTCTCGAATGGGTGCCTGGATAGATGAAAGTGTAAGTTTGCCAGGGAGAGCAGAATTGAGACAATTTTCGGTTTTGTTTGTTGGTCAGATTGTTTACAAGAGCAGACTGCTCGGACATGTGAATGCACACCTTTGGAGCAAACGGGACTTGAATACGGCACTCCGGGGTTGAGAAATGGAGCTGACCCCTCAAAATGCCACCGACTCCCCGGCGGGGAATTGAACCCCGGTCTCCCGCTGACAGGCGGGGATACTAACCACTATACTACCGAGGATTGGACGGCGTCGCCCTCTGTTTCATTGGTATTAGATAGAATGTTCTTATGTGAAATTTTGATTTGTTGTCAATTTGAATTCTTCTTTAGATCATTCTGCTACCTCTGTGGAGATGATTCAGATATTAGTAATTGTTGTTTTCATGTTTGAATATCTATCTGTAAAGTAATCCGCTGCTGCTGTAAAACAGCCATTTCGTTGTGTCCTACCATCTGTGTTCAACTTCGTCCACTGCTGATCCACGCGCTCTCATTACCTGCCTCCTACAAACTGGTTCACACGCTGGCCTGTAATACAACACAAATCCAACAGCCTGGCTTCAATTCCCACAGCCAAATGGACTCAGCATGAAAGATTCCCCTTTTCAAGCTCATCCCCTCAGGTTCAACTACCACCCATCGATCGCTCCCTCATCAGAGAGCAGTGCTCCTCGAGGACGGTGGTGACTTTACTGTACGCTGCATCAGCTCCACTGTCAACGTCGAAACACTTTGCCAACAATTTCTTGATGTTTATAAAATCATGAGGATGAACAGTTAATCGCAGGGTTACTTCCAACTCACGTCAATCTCTGAGCCATGCATTTAACATCGAAACATAGAAAATAAGTGCAGGGGTAGGCCATTCAGCCCTTCAATTCAGGCAGAATCCGAGGAGCAGGAAAATCAGGATGCTGTCTGACTTGCGTTGCTTTTCCAGCACCACTCTAATCGAGACTCTGATTTCCAGCAACTGCAGTCCTCACTTGTGCCATTCAGCCCTTCAAGACAGCACCACCATTCAATATCATCATGACTGAACGTGGATCTGCATGGGTTTCTCTTCAGAAGGGTCGGTGTGGACTTGTCCGTCTGAATGGCCTGCTTCCACACTGTGGTGATTCTATGATGCCAACAGTGTAGGTTCAGTTCCTGCACGTGCAGCAGACCACAGTGAAGGTTCTGCTTTCTCAACCTTGCCTCTGTGTTGACCTACATGTTAACCCAGCCACTGGGCTTTGTCCTTCTATCGAGAAGAGCAGACAAAAATGCTTCTCAGATGACTTTGACTTTCCACTGTGGGTGTAGTACAGTCTGCCAGCAGCAGGGGATGGTGTTGCATCACCTTAATCGCAGGATCGGGTCCAATCTCTGAGGGGGACTGACCCCTTTTTGATGTGAGGGAGGGTGTAAAAAAACCTCACATTCATTTGTCGCTACCGGTTGCTTAAAGGTTTTCATTTGCACTCCGTTTGCGCGGGAGTTATAAGCCCACTGACGGGACGAAGTAACAAGAAAATCAGAATGGGAAACAGAAATTGCTGGAGAAAGTCAGCATCTGGAGTGGGGGTGAGAGTGGGGGAAGAACGCAGTCAACGTTTCTTCAGGACGCCATTCTTCAGGACGGCATTTTTCATTTGTCGTCAAAAAGCAGGAAGTCTCGAATGGGTGCCTGGATAGATGAAAGTGTAAGTTTGCCAGGGAGAGCAGAATTGAGACAATTTTCGGTTTTGTTTGTTGGTCAGATTGTTTACAAGAGCAGACTGCTCGGACATGTGAATGCACACCTTTGGAGCAAACGGGACTTGAATACGGCACTCCGGGGTTGAGAAATGGAGCTGACCCCTCAAAATGCCACCGACTCCCCGGCGGGGAATTGAACCCCGGTCTCCCGCGTGACAGGCGGGGATACTAACCACTATACTACCGAGGATTGGACGGCGTCGCCCTCTGTTTCATTGGTATTAGATAGAATGTTCTTATGTGAAATTTTGATTTGTTGTCAATTTGAATTCTTCTTTAGATCATTCTGCTACCTCTGTGGAGATGATTCAGATATTAGTAATTGTTGTTTTCATGTTTGAATATCTATCTGTAAAGTAATCCGCTGCTGCTGTAAAACAGCCATTTCGTTGTGTCCTACCATCTGTGTTCAACTTCGTCCACTGCTGATCCACGCGCTCTCATTACCTGCCTCCTACAAACTGGTTCACACGCTGGCCTGTAATACAACACAAATCCAACAGCCTGGCTTCAATTCCCACAGCCAAATGGACTCAGCATGAAAGATTCCCCTTTTCAAGCTCATCCCCTCAGGTTCAACTACCACCCATCGATCGCTCCCTCATCAGAGAGCAGTGCTCCTGGAGGACGGTGGTGACTTTACTGTATGCTGCATCAGCTCCACTGTCAACGTCGAAACACTTTGCCAACAATTTCTTGATGTTTATAAAATCATGAGGATGAACAGTTAATCGCAGGGTTACTTCCAACTCACGTCAATCTCTGAGCCATGCATTTAACATCGAAACATAGAAAATAAGTGCAGGGGTAGGCCATTCAGCCCTTCAATTCAGGCAGAATCCGAGGAGCAGGAAAATCAGGATGCTGTCTGACTTGCGTTGCTTTTCCAGCACCACTCTAATCGAGACTCTGATTTCCAGCAACTGCAGTCCTCACTTGTGCCATTCAGCCCTTCAAGACAGCACCACCATTCAATATCATCATGACTGAACGTGGATCTGCATGGGTTTCTCTTCAGAAGGGTCGGTGTGGACTTGTCCGTCTGAATGGCCTGCTTCCACACTGTGGTGATTCTATGATGCCAACAGTGTAGGTTCAGTTCCTGCACGTGCAGCAGACCACAGTGAAGGTTCTGCTTTCTCAACCTTGCCTCTGTGTTGACCTACATGTTAACCCAGCCACTGGGCTTTGTCCTTCTATCGAGAAGAGCAGACAAAAATGCTTCTCAGATGACTTTGACTTTCCACTGTGGGTGTAGTACAGTCTGCCAGCAGCAGGGGATGGTGTTGCATCACCTTAATCGCAGGATCGGGTCCAATCTCTGAGGGGGACTGACCCCTTTTTGATGTGAGGGAGGGTGTAAAAAAACCTCACATTCATTTGTCGCTACCGGTTGCTTAAAGGTTTTCATTTGCACTCCGTTTGCGCGGGAGTTATAAGCCCACTGACGGGACGAAGTAACAAGAAAATCAGAATGGGAAACAGAAATTGCTGGAGAAAGTCAGCATCTGGAGTGGGGGTGAGAGTGGGGGAAGAACGCAGTCAACGTTTCTTCAGGACGCCATTCTTCAGGACGGCATTTTTCATTTGTCGTCAAAAAGCAGGAAGTCTCGAATGGGTGCCTGGATAGATGAAAGTGTAAGTTTGCCAGGGAGAGCAGAATTGAGACAATTTTCGGTTTTGTTTGTTGGTCAGATTGTTTACAAGAGCAGACTGCTCGGACATGTGAATGCACACCTTTGGAGCAAACGGGACTTGAATACGGCACTCCGGGGTTGAGAAATGGAGCTGACCCCTCAAAATGCCACCGACTCCCCGGCGGGAAATTGAACCCCGGTCTCCCGCGTGACAGGCGGGGATACTAACCACTATACTACCGAGGATTGGACGGCGTCGCCCTCTGTTTCATTGGTATTAGATAGAATGTTCTTATGTGAAATTTTGATTTGTTGTCAATTTGAATTCTTCTTTAGATCATTCTGCTACCTCTGTGGAGATGATTCAGATATTAGTTATTGTTGTTTTCATGTTTGAATATCTATCTGTAAAGTAATCCGCTGCTGCTGTAAAACAGCCATTTCGTTGTGTCCTACCATCTGTGTTCAACTTCGTCCACTGCTGATCCACGCGCTCTCATTACCTGCCTCCTACAAACTGGTTCACACGCTGGCCTGTAATACAACACAAATCCAACAGCCTGGCTTCAATTCCCACAGCCAAATGGACTCAGCATGAAAGATTCCCCTTTTCAAGCTCATCCCCTCAGGTTCAACTACCACCCATCGATCGCTCCCTCATCAGAGAGCAGTGCTCCTCGAGGACGGTGGTGACTTTACTGTATGCTGCATCAGCTCCACTGTCAACGTCGAAACACTTTGCCAACAATTTCTTGATGTTTATAAAATCATGAGGATGAACAGTTAATCGCAGGGTTACTTCCAACTCACGTCAATCTCTGAGCCATGCATTTAACATCGAAACATAGAAAATAAGTGCAGGGGTAGGCCATTCAGCCCTTCAATTCAGGCAGAATCCGAGGAGCAGGAAAATCAGGATGCTGTCTGACTTGCGTTGCTTTTCCAGCACCACTCTAATCGAGACTCTGATTTCCAGCAACTGCAGTCCTCACTTGTGCCATTCAGCCCTTCAAGACAGCACCACCATTCAATATCATCATGACTGAACGTGGATCTGCATGGGTTTCTCTTCAGAAGGGTCGGTGTGGACTTGTCCGTCTGAATGGCCTGCTTCCACACTGTGGTGATTCTATGATGCCAACAGTGTAGGTTCAGTTCCTGCACGTGCAGCAGACCACAGTGAAGGTTCTGCTTTCTCAACCTTGCCTCTGTGTTGACCTACATGTTAACCCAGCCACTGGGCTTTGTCCTTCTATCGAGAAGAGCAGACAAAAATGCTTCTCAGATGACTTTGACTTTCCACTGTGGGTGTAGTACAGTCTGCCAGCAGCAGGGGATGGTGTTGCATCACCTTAATCGCAGGATCGGGTCCAATCTCTGAGGGGGACTGACCCCTTTTTGATGTGAGGGAGGGTGTAAAAAAACCTCACATTCATTTGTCGCTACCGGTTGCTTAAAGGTTTTCATTTGCACTCCGTTTGCGCGGGAGTTATAAGCCCACTGACGGGACGAAGTAACAAGAAAATCAGAATGGGAAACAGAAATTGCTGGAGAAAGTCAGCATCTGGAGTGGGGGTGAGAGTGGGGGAAGAACGCAGTCAACGTTTCTTCAGGACGCCATTCTTCAGGACGGCATTTTTCATTTGTCGTCAAAAAGCAGGAAGTCTCGAATGGGTGCCTGGATAGATGAAAGTGTAAGCTTGCCAGGGAGAGCAGAATTGAGACAATTTTCGGTTTTGTTTGTTGGTCAGATTGTTTACAAGAGCAGACTGCTCGGACATGTGAATGCACACCTTTGGAGCAAACGGGACTTGAATACGGCACTCCGGGGTTGAGAAATGGAGCTGACCCCTCAAAATGCCACCGACTCCCCGGCGGGGAATTGAACCCCGGTCTCCCGCGTGACAGGCGGGGATACTAACCACTATACTACCGCGGATTGGACGGCGTCGCCCTCTGTTTCATTGGTATTAGATAGAATGTTCTTATGTGAAATTTTGATTTGTTGTCAATTTGAATTCTTCTTTAGATCATTCTGCTACCTCTGTGGAGATGATTCAGATATTAGTTATTGTTGTTTTCATGTTTGAATATCTATCTGTAAAGTAATCCGCTGCTGCTGTAAAACAGCCATTTCGTTGTGTCCTACCATCTGTGTTCAACTTCGTCCACTGCTGATCCACGCGCTCTCATTACCTGCCTCCTACAAACTGGTTCACACGCTGGCCTGTAATACAACACAAATCCAACAGCCTGGCTTCAATTCCCACAGCCAAATGGACTCAGCATGAAAGATTCCCCTTTTCAAGCTCATCCCCTCAGGTTCAACTACCACCCATCGATCGCTCCCTCATCAGAGAGCAGTGCTCCTGGAGGACGGTGGTGACTTTACTGTATGCTGCATCAGCTCCACTGTCAACGTCGAAACACTTTGCCAACAATTTCTTGATGTTTATAAAATCATGAGGATGAACAGTTAATCGCAGGGTTACTTCCAACTCACGTCAATCTCTGAGCCATGCATTTAACATCGAAACATAGAAAATAAGTGCAGGGGTAGGCCATTCAGCCCTTCAATTCAGGCAGAATCCGAGGAGCAGGAAAATCAGGATGCTGTCTGACTTGCGTTGCTTTTCCAGCACCACTCTAATCGAGACTCTGATTTCCAGCAACTGCAGTCCTCACTTGTGCCATTCAGCCCTTCAAGACAGCACCACCATTCAATATCATCATGACTGAACGTGGATCTGCATGGGTTTCTCTTCAGAAGGGTCGGTGTGGACTTGTCCGTCTGAATGGCCTGCTTCCACACTGTGGTGATTCTATGATGCCAACAGTGTAGGTTCAGTTCCTGCACGTGCAGCAGACCACAGTGAAGGTTCTGCTTTCTCAACCTTGCCTCTGTGTTGACCTACATGTTAACCCAGCCACTGGGCTTTGTCCTTCTATCGAGAAGAGCAGACAAAAATGCTTCTCAGATGACTTTGACTTTCCACTGTGGGTGTAGTACAGTCTGCCAGCAGCAGGGGATGGTGTTGCATCACCTTAATCGCAGGATCGGGTCCAATCTCTGAGGGGGACTGACCCCTTTTTGATGTGAGGGAGGGTGTAAAAAAACCTCACATTCATTTGTCGCTACCGGTTGCTTAAAGGTTTTCATTTGCACTCCGTTTGCGCGGGAGTTATAAGCCCACTGACGGGACGAAGTAACAAGAAAATCAGAATGGGAAACAGAAATTGCTGGAGAAAGTCAGCATCTGGAGTGGGGGTGAGAGTGGGGGAAGAACGCAGTCAACGTTTCTTCAGGACGCCATTCTTCAGGACGGCATTTTTCATTTGTCGTCAAAAAGCAGGAAGTCTCGAATGGGTGCCTGGATAGATGAAAGTGTAAGTTTGCCAGGGAGAGCAGAATTGAGACAATTTTCGATTTTGTTTGTTGGTCAGATTGTTTACAAGAGCAGACTGCTCGGACATGTGAATGCACACGTTTGGAGCAAACGGGACTTGAATACGGCACTCCGGGGTTGAGAAATGGAGCTGACCCCTCAAAATGCCACCGACTCCCCGGCGGGAAATTGAACCCCGGTCTCCCGCGTGACAGGCGGGGATACTAACCACTATACTACCGAGGATTGGACGGCGTCGCCCTCTGTTTCATTGGTATTAGATAGAATGTTCTTATGTGAAATTTTGATTTGTTGTCAATTTGAATTCTTCTTTAGATCATTCTGCTACCTCTGTGGAGATGATTCAGATATTAGTTATTGTTGTTTTCATGTTTGAATATCTATCTGTAAAGTAATCCGCTGCTGCTGTAAAACAGCCATTTCGTTGTGTCCTACCATCTGTGTTCAACTTCGTCCACTGCTGATCCACGCGCTCTCATTACCTGCCTCCTACAAACTGGTTCACACGCTGGCCTGTAATACAACACAAATCCAACAGCCTGGCTTCAATTCCCACAGCCAAATGGACTCAGCATGAAAGATTCCCCTTTTCAAGCTCATCCCCTCAGGTTCAACTACCACCCATCGATCGCTCCCTCATCAGAGAGCAGTGCTCCTCGAGGACGGTGGTGACTTTACTGTATGCTGCATCAGCTCCACTGTCAACGTCGAAACACTTTGCCAACAATTTCTTGATGTTTATAAAATCATGAGGATGAACAGTTAATCGCAGGGTTACTTCCAACTCACGTCAATCTCTGAGCCATGCATTTAACATCGAAACATAGAAAATAAGTGCAGGGGTAGGCCATTCAGCCCTTCAATTCAGGCAGAATCCGAGGAGCAGGAAAATCAGGATGCTGTCTGACTTGCGTTGCTTTTCCAGCACCACTCTAATCGAGACTCTGATTTCCAGCAACTGCAGTCCTCACTTGTGCCATTCAGCCCTTCAAGACAGCACCACCATTCAATATCATCATGACTGAACGTGGATCTGCATGGGTTTCTCTTCAGAAGGGTCGGTGTGGACTTGTCCGTCTGAATGGCCTGCTTCCACACTGTGGTGATTCTATGATGCCAACAGTGTAGGTTCAGTTCCTGCACGTGCAGCAGACCACAGTGAAGGTTCTGCTTTCTCAACCTTGCCTCTGTGTTGACCTACATGTTAACCCAGCCACTGGGCTTTGTCCTTCTATCGAGAAGAGCAGACAAAAATGCTTCTCAGATGACTTTGACTTTCCACTGTGGGTGTAGTACAGTCTGCCAGCAGCAGGGGATGGTGTTGCATCACCTTAATCGCAGGATCGGGTCCAATCTCTGAGGGGGACTGACCCCTTTTTGATGTGAGGGAGGGTGTAAAAAAACCTCACATTCATTTGTCGCTACCGGTTGCTTAAAGGTTTTCATTTGCACTCCGTTTGCGCGGGAGTTATAAGCCCACTGACGGGACGAAGTAACAAGAAAATCAGAATGGGAAACAGAAATTGCTGGAGAAAGTCAGCATCTGGAGTGGGGGTGAGAGTGGGGGAAGAACGCAGTCAACGTTTCTTCAGGACGCCATTCTTCAGGACGGCATTTTTCATTTGTCGTCAAAAAGCAGGAAGTCTCGAATGGGTGCCTGGATAGATGAAAGTGTAAGTTTGCCAGGGAGAGCAGAATTGAGACAATTTTCGGTTTTGTTTGTTGGTCAGATTGTTTACAAGAGCAGACTGCTCGGACATGTGAATGCACACCTTTGGAGCAAACGGGACTTGAATACGGCACTCCGGGGTTGAGAAATGGAGCTGACCCCTCAAAATGCCACCGACTCCCCGGCGGGGAATTGAACCCCGGTCTCCCGCGTGACAGGCGGGGATACTAACCACTATACGACCGCGGATTGGACGGCGTCGCCCTCTGTTTCATTGGTATTAGATAGAATGTTCTTATGTGAAATTTTGATTTGTTGTCAATTTGAATTCTTCTTTAGATCATTCTGCTACCTCTGTGGAGATGATTCAGATATTAGTTATTGTTGTTTTCATGTTTGAATATCTATCTGTAAAGTAATCCGCTGCTGCTGTAAAACAGCCATTTCGTTGTGTCCTACCATCTGTGTTCAACTTCGTCCACTGCTGATCCACGCGCTCTCATTACCTGCCTCCTACAAACTGGTTCACACGCTGGCCTGTAATACAACACAAATCCAACAGCCTGGCTTCAATTCCCACAGCCAAATGGACTCAGCATGAAAGATTCCCCTTTTCAAGCTCATCCCCTCAGGTTCAACTACCACCCATCGATCGCTCCCTCATCAGAGAGCAGTGCTCCTGGAGGACGGTGGTGACTTTACTGTATGCTGCATCAGCTCCACTGTCAACGTCGAAACACTTTGCCAACAATTTCTTGATGTTTATAAAATCATGAGGATGAACAGTTAATCGCAGGGTTACTTCCAACTCACGTCAATCTCTGAGCCATGCATTTAACATCGAAACATAGAAAATAAGTGCAGGGGTAGGCCATTCAGCCCTTCAATTCAGGCAGAATCCGAGGAGCAGGAAAATCAGGATGCTGTCTGACTTGCGTTGCTTTTCCAGCACCACTCTAATCGAGACTCTGATTTCCAGCAACTGCAGTCCTCACTTGTGCCATTCAGCCCTTCAAGACAGCACCACCATTCAATATCATCATGACTGAACGTGGATCTGCATGGGTTTCTCTTCAGAAGGGTCGGTGTGGACTTGTCCGTCTGAATGGCCTGCTTCCACACTGTGGTGATTCTATGATGCCAACAGTGTAGGCTTAGTTCCTGCACGTGCAGCAGACCACAGTGAAGGTTCTGCTTTCTCAACCTTGCCTCTGTGTTGACCTACATGTTAACCCAGCCACTGGGCTTTGTCCTTCTATCGAGAAGAGCAGACAAAAATGCTTCTCAGATGACTTTGACTTTCCACTGTGGGTGTAGTACAGTCTGCCAGCAGCAGGGGATGGTGTTGCATCACCTTAATCGCAGGATCGGGTCCAATCTCTGAGGGGGACTGACCCCTTTTTGATGTGAGGGAGGGTGTAAAAAAACCTCACATTCATTTGTCGCTACCGGTTGCTTAAAGGTTTTCATTTGCACTCCGTTTGCGCGGGAGTTATAAGCCCACTGACGGGACGAAGTAACAAGAAAATCAGAATGGGAAACAGAAATTGCTGGAGAAAGTCAGCATCTGGAGTGGGGGTGAGAGTGGGGGAAGAACGCAGTCAACGTTTCTTCAGGACGCCATTCTTCAGGACGGCATTTTTCATTTGTCGTCAAAAAGCAGGAAGTCTCGAATGGGTGCCTGGATAGATGAAAGGGTAAGTTTGCCAGGGAGAGCAGAATTGAGACAATTTTCGGTTTTGTTTGTTGGTCAGATTGTTTACAAGAGCAGACTGCTCGGACATGTGAATGCACACCTTTGGAGCAAACGGGACTTGAATACGGCACTCCGGGGTTGAGAAATGGAGCTGACCCCTCAAAATGCCACCGACTCCCCGGCGGGGAATTGAACCCCGGTCTCCCGCGTGACAGGCGGGGATACTAACCACTATACTACCGAGGATTGGACGGCGTCGTCCTCTGTTTCATTGGTATTAGATAGAATGTTCTTATGTGAAATTTTGATTTGTTGTCAATTTGAATTCTTCTTTAGATCATTCTGCTACCTCTGTGGAGATGATTCAGATATTAGTTATTGTTGTTTTCATGTTTGAATATCTATCTGTAAAGTAATCCGCTGCTGCTGTAAAACAGCCATTTCGTTGTGTCCTACCATCTGTGTTCAACTTCGTCCACTGCTGATCCACGCGCTCTCATTACCTGCCTCCTACAAACTGGTTCACACGCTGGCCTGTAATACAACACAAATCCAACAGCCTGGCTTCAATTCCCACAGCCAAATGGACTCAGCATGAAAGATTCCCCTTTTCAAGCTCATCCCCTCAGGTTCAACTACCACCCATCGATCGCTCCCTCATCAGAGAGCAGTGCTCCTCGAGGACGGTGGTGACTTTACTGTATGCTGCATCAGCTCCACTGTCAACGTCGAAACACTTTGCCAACAATTTCTTGATGTTTATAAAATCATGAGGATGAACAGTTAATCGCAGGGTTACTTCCAACTCACGTCAATCTCTGAGCCATGCATTTAACATCGAAACATAGAAAATAAGTGCAGGGGTAGGCCATTCAGCCCTTCAATTCAGGCAGAATCCGAGGAGCAGGAAAATCAGGATGCTGTCTGACTTGCGTTGCTTTTCCAGCACCACTCTAATCGAGACTCTGATTTCCAGCAACTGCAGTCCTCACTTGTGCCATTCAGCCCTTCAAGACAGCACCACCATTCAATATCATCATGACTGAACGTGGATCTGCATGGGTTTCTCTTCAGAAGGGTCGGTGTGGACTTGTCCGTCTGAATGGCCTGCTTCCACACTGTGGTGATTCTATGATGCCAACAGTGTAGGTTCAGTTCCTGCACGTGCAGCAGACCACAGTGAAGGTTCTGCTTTCTCAACCTTGCCTCTGTGTTGACCTACATGTTAACCCAGCCACTGGGCTTTGTCCTTCTATCGAGAAGAGCAGACAAAAATGCTTCTCAGATGACTTTGACTTTCCACTGTGGGTGTAGTACAGTCTGCCAGCAGCAGGGGATGGTGTTGCATCACCTTAATCGCAGGATCGGGTCCAATCTCTGAGGGGGACTGACCCCTTTTTGATGTGAGGGAGGGTGTAAAAAAACCTCACATTCATTTGTCGCTACCGGTTGCTTAAAGGTTTTCATTTGCACTCCGTTTGCGCGGGAGTTATAAGCCCACTGACGGGACGAAGTAACAAGAAAATCAGAATGGGAAACAGAAATTGCTGGAGAAAGTCAGCATCTGGAGTGGGGGTGAGAGTGGGGGAAGAACGCAGTCAACGTTTCTTCAGGACGCCATTCTTCAGGACGGCATTTTTCATTTGTCGTCAAAAAGCAGGAAGTCTCGAATGGGTGCCTGGATAGATGAAAGTGTAAGTTTGCCAGGGAGAGCAGAATTGAGACAATTTTCGGTTTTGTTTGTTGGTCAGATTGTTTACAAGAGCAGATTGCTCGGACATGTGAATGCACACCTTTGGAGCAAACGGGACTTGAATACGGCACTCCGGGGTTGAGAAATGGAGCTGACCCCTCAAAATGCCACCGACTCCCCGGCGGGGAATTGAACCCCGGTCTCCCGCGTGACAGGCGGGGATACTAACCACTATACTACCGAGGATTGGACGGCGTCGCCCTCTGTTTCATTGGTATTAGATAGAATGTTCTTATGTGAAATTTTGATTTGTTGTCAATTTGAATTCTTCTTTAGATCATTCTGCTACCTCCGTGGAGATGATTCAGATATTAGTTATTGTTGTTTTCATGTTTGAATATCTATCTGTAAAGTAATCCGCTGCTGCTGTAAAACAGCCATTTCGTTGTGTCCTACCATCTGTGTTCAACTTCGTCCACTGCTGATCCACGCGCTCTCATTACCTGCCTCCTACAAACTGGTTCACACGCTGGCCTGTAATACAACACAAATCCAACAGCCTGGCTTCAATTCCCACAGCCAAATGGACTCAGCATGAAAGATTCCCCTTTTCAAGCTCATCCCCTCAGGTTCAACTACCACCCATCGATCGCTCCCTCATCAGAGAGCAGTGCTCCTGGAGGACGGTGGTGACTTTACTGTATGCTGCATCAGCTCCACTGTCAACGTCGAAACACTTTGCCAACAATTTCTTGATGTTTATAAAATCATGAGGATGAACAGTTAATCGCAGGGTTACTTCCAACTCACGTCAATCTCTGAGCCATGCATTTAACATCGAAACATAGAAAATAAGTGCAGGGGTAGGCCATTCAGCCCTTCAATTCAGGCAGAATCCGAGGAGCAGGAAAATCAGGATGCTGTCTGACTTGCGTTGCTTTTCCAGCACCACTCTAATCGAGACTCTGATTTCCAGCAACTGCAGTCCTCACTTGTGCCATTCAGCCCTTCAAGACAGCACCACCATTCAATATCATCATGACTGAACGTGGATCTGCATGGGTTTCTCTTCAGAAGGGTCGGTGTGGACTTGTCCGTCTGAATGGCCTGCTTCCACACTGTGGTGATTCTATGATGCCAACAGTGTAGGTTCAGTTCCTGCACGTGCAGCAGACCACAGTGAAGGTTCTGCTTTCTCAACCTTGCCTCTGTGTTGACCTACATGTTAACCCAGCCACTGGGCTTTGTCCTTCTATCGAGAAGAGCAGACAAAAATGCTTCTCAGATGACTTTGACTTTCCACTGTGGGTGTAGTACAGTCTGCCAGCAGCAGGGGATGGTGTTGCATCACCTTAATCGCAGGATCGGGTCCAATCTCTGAGGGGGACTGACCCCTTTTTGATGTGAGGGAGGGTGTAAAAAAACCTCACATTCATTTGTCGCTACCGGTTGCTTAAAGGTTTTCATTTGCACTCCGTTTGCGCGGGAGTTATAAGCCCACTGACGGGACGAAGTAACAAGAAAATCAGAATGGGAAACAGAAATTGCTGGAGAAAGTCAGCATCTGGAGTGGGGGTGAGAGTGGGGGAAGAACGCAGTCAACGTTTCTTCAGGACGCCATTCTTCAGGACGGCATTTTTCATTTGTCGTCAAAAAGCAGGAAGTCTCGAATGGGTGCCTGGATAGATGAAAGGGTAAGTTTGCCAGGGAGAGCAGAATTGAGACAATTTTCGGTTTTGTTTGTTGGTCAGATTGTTTACAAGAGCAGACTGCTCGGACATGTGAATGCACACCTTTGGAGCAAACGGGACTTGAATACGGCACTCCGGGGTTGAGAAATGGAGCTGACCCCTCAAAATGCCACCGACTCCCCGGCGGGGAATTGAACCCCGGTCTCCCGCGTGACAGGCGGGGATACTAACCACTATACGACCGAGGATTGGACGGCGTCGCCCTCTGTTTCATTGGTATTAGATAGAATGTTCTTATGTGAAATTTTGATTTGTTGTCAATTTGAATTCTTCTTTAGATCATTCTGCTACCTCTGTGGAGATGATTCAGATATTAGTTATTGTTGTTTTCATGTTTGAATATCTATCTGTAAAGTAATCCGCTGCTGCTGTAAAACAGCCATTTCGTTGTGTCCTACCATCTGTGTTCAACTTCGTCCACTGCTGATCCACGCGCTCTCATTACCTGCCTCCTACAAACTGGTTCACACGCTGGCCTGTAATACAACACAAATCCAACAGCCTGGCTTCAATTCCCACAGCCAAATGGACTCAGCATGAAAGATTCCCCTTTTCAAGCTCATCCCCTCAGGTTCAACTACCACCCATCGATCGCTCCCTCATCAGAGAGCAGTGCTCCTCGAGGACGGTGGTGACTTTACTGTATGCTGCATCAGCTCCACTGTCAACGTCGAAACACTTTGCCAACAATTTCTTGATGTTTATAAAATCATGAGGATGAACAGTTAATCGCAGGGTTACTTCCAACTCACGTCAATCTCTGAGCCATGCATTTAACATCGAAACATAGAAAATAAGTGCAGGGGTAGGCCATTCAGCCCTTCAATTCAGGCAGAATCCGAGGAGCAGGAAAATCAGGATGCTGTCTGACTTGCGTTGCTTTTCCAGCACCACTCTAATCGAGACTCTGATTTCCAGCAACTGCAGTCCTCACTTGTGCCATTCAGCCCTTCAAGACAGCACCACCATTCAATATCATCATGACTGAACGTGGATCTGCATGGGTTTCTCTTCAGAAGGGTCGGTGTGGACTTGTCCGTCTGAATGGCCTGCTTCCACACTGTGGTGATTCTATGATGCCAACAGTGTAGGTTCAGTTCCTGCACGTGCAGCAGACCACAGTGAAGGTTCTGCTTTCTCAACCTTGCCTCTGTGTTGACCTACATGTTAACCCAGCCACTGGGCTTTGTCCTTCTATCGAGAAGAGCAGACAAAAATGCTTCTCAGATGACTTTGACTTTCCACTGTGGGTGTAGTACAGTCTGCCAGCAGCAGGGGATGGTGTTGCATCACCTTAATCGCAGGATCGGGTCCAATCTCTGAGGGGGACTGACCCCTTTTTGATGTGAGGGAGGGTGTAAAAAAACCTCACATTCATTTGTCGCTACCGGTTGCTTAAAGGTTTTCATTTGCACTCCGTTTGCGCGGGAGTTATAAGCCCACTGACGGGACGAAGTAACAAGAAAATCAGAATGGGAAACAGAAATTGCTGGAGAAAGTCAGCATCTGGAGTGGGGGTGAGAGTGGGGGAAGAACGCAGTCAACGTTTCTTCAGGACGCCATTCTTCAGGACGGCATTTTTCATTTGTCGTCAAAAAGCAGGAAGTCTCGAATGGGTGCCTGGATAGATGAAAGTGTAAGTTTGCCAGGGAGAGCAGAATTGAGACAATTTTCGGTTTTGTTTGTTGGTCAGATTGTTTACAAGAGCAGACTGCTCGGACATGTGAATGCACACCTTTGGAGCAAACGGGACTTGAATACGGCACTCCGGGGTTGAGAAATGGAGCTGACCCCTCAAAATGCCACCGACTCCCCGGCGGGGAATTGAACCCCGGTCTCCCGCGTGACAGGCGGGGATACTAACCACTATACTACCGAGGATTGGACGGCGTCGCCCTCTGTTTCATTGGTATTAGATAGAATGTTCTTATGTGAAATTTTGATTTGTTGTCAATTTGAATTCTTCTTTAGATCATTCTGCTACCTCTGTGGAGATGATTCAGATATTAGTTATTGTTGTTTTCATGTTTGAATATCTATCTGTAAAGTAATCCGCTGCTGCTGTAAAACAGCCATTTCGTTGTGTCCTACCATCTGTGTTCAACTTCGTCCACTGCTGATCCACGCGCTCTCATTACCTGCCTCCTACAAACTGGTTCACACGCTGGCCTGTAATACAACACAAATCCAACAGCCTGGCTTCAATTCCCACAGCCAAATGGACTCAGCATGAAAGATTCCCCTTTTCAAGCTCATCCCCTCAGGTTCAACTACCACCCATCGATCGCTCCCTCATCAGAGAGCAGTGCTCCTCGAGGACGGTGGTGACTTTACTGTACGCTGCATCAGCTCCACTGTCAACGTCGAAACACTTTGCCAACAATTTCTTGATGTTTATAAAATCATGAGGATGAACAGTTAATCGCAGGGTTACTTCCAACTCACGTCAATCTCTGAGCCATGCATTTAACATCGAAACATAGAAAATAAGTGCAGGGGTAGGCCATTCAGCCCTTCAATTCAGGCAGAATCCGAGGAGCAGGAAAATCAGGATGCTGTCTGACTTGCGTTGCTTTTCCAGCACCACTCTAATCGAGACTCTGATTTCCAGCAACTGCAGTCCTCACTTGTGCCATTCAGCCCTTCAAGACAGCACCACCATTCAATATCATCATGACTGAACGTGGATCTGCATGGGTTTCTCTTCAGAAGGGTCGGTGTGGACTTGTCCGTCTGAATGGCCTGCTTCCACACTGTGGTGATTCTATGATGCCAACAGTGTAGGTTCAGTTCCTGCACGTGCAGCAGACCACAGTGAAGGTTCTGCTTTCTCAACCTTGCCTCTGTGTTGACCTACATGTTAACCCAGCCACTGGGCTTTGTCCTTCTATCGAGAAGAGCAGACAAAAATGCTTCTCAGATGACTTTGACTTTCCACTGTGGGTGTAGTACAGTCTGCCAGCAGCAGGGGATGGTGTTGCATCACCTTAATCGCAGGATCGGGTCCAATCTCTGAGGGGGACTGACCCCTTTTTGATGTGAGGGAGGGTGTAAAAAAACCTCACATTCATTTGTCGCTACCGGTTGCTTAAAGGTTTTCATTTGCACTCCGTTTGCGCGGGAGTTATAAGCCCACTGACGGGACGAAGTAACAAGAAAATCAGAATGGGAAACAGAAATTGCTGGAGAAAGTCAGCATCTGGAGTGGGGGTGAGAGTGGGGGAAGAACGCAGTCAACGTTTCTTCAGGACGCCATTCTTCAGGACGGCATTTTTCATTTGTCGTCAAAAAGCAGGAAGTCTCGAATGGGTGCCTGGATAGATGAAAGTGTAAGTTTGCCAGGGAGAGCAGAATTGAGACAATTTTCGGTTTTGTTTGTTGGTCAGATTGTTTACAAGAGCAGACTGCTCGGACATGTGAATGCACACCTTTGGAGCAAACGGGACTTGAATACGGCACTCCGGGGTTGAGAAATGGAGCTGACCCCTCAAAATGCCACCGACTCCCCAGCGGGGAATTGAACCCCGGTCTCCCGCTGAGAGGCGGGGATACTAACCACTATACTACCGAGGATTGGACGGCGTCGCCCTCTGTTTCATTGGTATTAGATAGAATGTTCTTATGTGAAATTTTGATTTGTTGTCAATTTGAATTCTTCTTTAGATCATTCTGCTACCTCTGTGGAGATGATTCAGATATTAGTAATTGTTGTTTTCATGTTTGAATATCTATCTGTAAAGTAATCCGCTGCTGCTGTAAAACAGCCATTTCGTTGTGTCCTACCATCTGTGTTCAACTTCGTCCACTGCTGATCCACGCGCTCTCATTACCTGCCTCCTACAAACTGGTTCACACGCTGGCCTGTAATACAACACAAATCCAACAGCCTGGCTTCAATTCCCACAGCCAAATGGACTCAGCATGAAAGATTCCCCTTTTCAAGCTCATCCCCTCAGGTTCAACTACCACCCATCGATCGCTCCCTCATCAGAGAGCAGTGCTCCTCGAGGACGGTGGTGACTTTACTGTACGCTGCATCAGCTCCACTGTCAACGTCGAAACACTTTGCCAACAATTTCTTGATGTTTATAAAATCATGAGGATGAACAGTTAATCGCAGGGTTACTTCCAACTCACGTCAATCTCTGAGCCATGCATTTAACATCGAAACATAGAAAATAAGTGCAGGGGTAGGCCATTCAGCCCTTCAATTCAGGCAGAATCCGAGGAGCAGGAAAATCAGGATGCTGTCTGACTTGCGTTGCTTTTCCAGCACCACTCTAATCGAGACTCTGATTTCCAGCAACTGCAGTCCTCACTTGTGCCATTCAGCCCTTCAAGACAGCACCACCATTCAATATCATCATGACTGAACGTGGATCTGCATGGGTTTCTCTTCAGAAGGGTCGGTGTGGACTTGTCCGTCTGAATGGCCTGCTTCCACACTGTGGTGATTCTATGATGCCAACAGTGTAGGTTCAGTTCCTGCACGTGCAGCAGACCACAGTGAAGGTTCTGCTTTCTCAACCTTGCCTCTGTGTTGACCTACATGTTAACCCAGCCACTGGGCTTTGTCCTTCTATCGAGAAGAGCAGACAAAAATGCTTCTCAGATGACTTTGACTTTCCACTGTGGGTGTAGTACAGTCTGCCAGCAGCAGGGGATGGTGTTGCATCACCTTAATCGCAGGATCGGGTCCAATCTCTGAGGGGGACTGACCCCTTTTTGATGTGAGGGAGGGTGTAAAAAAACCTCACATTCATTTGTCGCTACCGGTTGCTTAAAGGTTTTCATTTGCACTCCGTTTGCGCGGGAGTTATAAGCCCACTGACGGGACGAAGTAACAAGAAAATCAGAATGGGAAACAGAAATTGCTGGAGAAAGTCAGCATCTGGAGTGGGGGTGAGAGTGGGGGAAGAACGCAGTCAACGTTTCTTCAGGACGGCATTTTTCATTTGTCGTCAAAAAGCAGGAAGTCTCGAATGGGTGCCTGGATAGATGAAAGTGTAAGTTTGCCAGGGAGAGCAGAATTGAGACAATTTTCGGTTTTGTTTGTTGGTCAGATTGTTTACAAGAGCAGACTGCTCGGACATGTGAATGCACACCTTTGGAGCAAACGGGACTTGAATACGGCACTCCGGGGTTGAGAAATGGAGCTGACCCCTCAAAATGCCACCGACTCCCCGGCGGGGAATTGAACCCCGGTCTCCCGCGTGACAGGCAGGGATACTAACCACTATACTACCGAGGATTGGACGGCGTCGCCCTCTGTTTCATTGGTATTAGATAGAATGTTCTTATGTGAAATTTTGATTTGTTGTCAATTTGAATTCTTCTTTAGATCATTCTGCTACCTCCGTGGAGATGATTCAGATATTAGTTATTGTTGTTTTCATGTTTGAATATCCATCTGTAAAGTAATCCGCTGCTGCTGTAAAACAGCCATTTCGTTGTGTCCTACCATCTGTGTTCAACTTCGTCCACTGCTGATCCACGCGCTCTCATTACCTGCCTCCTACAAACTGGTTCACACGCTGGCCTGTAATACAACACAAATCCAACAGCCTGGCTTCAATTCCCACAGCCAAATGGACTCAGCATGAAAGATTCCCCTTTTCAAGCTCATCCCCTCAGGTTCAACTACCACCCATCGATCGCTCCCTCATCAGAGAGCAGTGCTCCTCGAGGACGGTGGTGACTTTACTGTACGCTGCATCAGCTCCACTGTCAACGTCGAAACACTTTGCCAACAATTTCTTGATGTTTATAAAATCATGAGGATGAACAGTTAATCGCAGGGTTACTTCCAACTCACGTCAATCTCTGAGCCATGCATTTAACATCGAAACATAGAAAATAAGTGCAGGGGTAGGCCATTCAGCCCTTCAATTCAGGCAGAATCCTAGGAGCAGGAAAATCACGATGCTGTCTGACTTGCGTTGCTTTTCCAGCACCACTCTAATCGAGACTCTGATTTCCAGCAACTGCAGTCCTCACTTGTGCCATTCAGCCCTTCAAGACAGCACCACCATTCAATATCATCATGACTGAACGTGGATCTGCATGGGTTTCTCTTCAGAATGGTCGGTGTGGACTTGTCCGTCTGAATGGCCTGCTTCCACACTGTGGTGATTCTATGATGCCAACAGTGTAGGTTCAGTTCCTGCACGTGCAGCAGACCACAGTGAAGGTTCTGCTTTCTCAACCTTGCCTCTGTGTTGACCTACATGTTAACCCAGCCACTGGGCTTTGTCCTTCTATCGAGAAGAGCAGACAAAAATGCTTCTCAGATGACTTTGACTTTCCACTGTGGGTGTAGTACAGTCTGCCAGCAGCAGGGGATGGTGTTGCATCACCTTAATCGCAGGATCGGGTCCAATCTCTGAGGGGGACTGACCCCTTTTTGATGTGAGGGAGGGTGTAAAAAAACCTCACATTCATTTGTCGCTACCGGTTGCTTAAAGGTTTTCATTTGCACTCCGTTTGCGCGGGAGTTATAAGCCCACTGACGGGACGAAGTAACAAGAAAATCAGAATGGGAAACAGAAATTGCTGGAGAAAGTCAGCATCTGGAGTGGGGGTGAGAGTGGGGGAAGAACGCAGTCAACGTTTCTTCAGGACGCCATTCTTCAGGACGGCATTTTTCATTTGTCGTCAAAAAGCAGGAAGTCTCGAATGGGTGCCTGGATAGATGAAAGTGTAAGTTTGCCAGGGAGAGCAGAATTGAGACAATTTTCGGTTTTGTTTGTTGGTCAGATTGTTTACAAGAGCAGACTGCTCGGACATGTGAATGCACACCTTTGGAGCAAACGGGACTTGAATACGGCACTCCGGGGTTGAGAAATGGAGCTGACCCCTCAAAATGCCACCGACTCCCCGGCGGGGAATTGAACCCCGGTCTCCCGCGTGACAGGCGGGGATACTAACCACTATACTACCGAGGATTGGACGGCGTCGCCCTCTGTTTCATTGGTATTAGATAGAATGTTCTTATGTGAAATTTTGATTTGTTGTCAATTTGAATTCTTCTTTAGATCATTCTGCTACCTCCGTGGAGATGATTCAGATATTAGTTATTGTTGTTTTCATGTTTGAATATCTATCTGTAAAGTAATCCGCTGCTGCTGTAAAACAGCCATTTCGTTGTGTCCTACCATCTGTGTTCAACTTCGTCCACTGCTGATCCACGCGCTCTCATTACCTGCCTCCTACAAACTGGTTCACACGCTGGCCTGTAATACAACACAAATCCAACAGCCTGGCTTCAATTCCCACAGCCAAATGGACTCAGCATGAAAGATTCCCCTTTTCAAGCTCATCCCCTCAGGTTCAACTACCACCCATCGATCGCTCCCTCATCAGAGAGCAGTGCTCCTGGAGGACGGTGGTGACTTTACTGTATGCTGCATCAGCTCCACTGTCAACGTCGAAACACTTTGCCAACAATTTCTTGATGTTTATAAAATCATGAGGATGAACAGTTAATCGCAGGGTTACTTCCAACTCACGTCAATCTCTGAGCCATGCATTTAACATCGAAACATAGAAAATAAGTGCAGGGGTAGGCCATTCAGCCCTTCAATTCAGGCAGAATCCGAGGAGCAGGAAAATCAGGATGCTGTCTGACTTGCGTTGCTTTTCCAGCACCACTCTAATCGAGACTCTGATTTCCAGCAACTGCAGTCCTCACTTGTGCCATTCAGCCCTTCAAGACAGCACCACCATTCAATATCATCATGACTGAACGTGGATCTGCATGGGTTTCTCTTCAGAAGGGTCGGTGTGGACTTGTCCGTCTGAATGGCCTGCTTCCACACTGTGGTGATTCTATGATGCCAACAGTGTAGGTTCAGTTCCTGCACGTGCAGCAGACCACAGTGAAGGTTCTGCTTTCTCAACCTTGCCTCTGTGTTGACCTACATGTTAACCCAGCCACTGGGCTTTGTCCTTCTATCGAGAAGAGCAGACAAAAATGCTTCTCAGATGACTTTGACTTTCCACTGTGGGTGTAGTACAGTCTGCCAGCAGCAGGGGATGGTGTTGCATCACCTTAATCGCAGGATCGGGTCCAATCTCTGAGGGGGACTGACCCCTTTTTGATGTGAGGGAGGGTGTAAAAAAACCTCACATTCATTTGTCGCTACCGGTTGCTTAAAGGTTTTCATTTGCACTCCGTTTGCGCGGGAGTTATAAGCCCACTGACGGGACGAAGTAACAAGAAAATCAGAATGGGAAACAGAAATTGCTGGAGAAAGTCAGCATCTGGAGTGGGGGTGAGAGTGGGGGAAGAACGCAGTCAACGTTTCTGGTCCAGTGACCATTCTTCAGGACGGCATTTTTCATTTGTCGTCAAAAAGCAGGAAGTCTCGAATGGGTGCCTGGATAGATGAAAGTGTAAGTTTGCCAGGGAGAGCAGAATTGAGACAATTTTCGGTTTTGTTTGTTGGTCAGATTGTTTACAAGAGCAGACTGCTCGGACATGTGAATGCACACCTTTGGAGCAAACGGGACTTGAATACGGCACTCCGGGGTTGAGAAATGGAGCTGACCCCTCAAAATGCCACCGACTCCCCAGCGGGGAATTGAACCCCGGTCTCCCGCTGACAGGCGGGGATACTAACCACTATACTACCGAGGATTGGACGGCGTCGCCCTCTGTTTCATTGGTATTAGATAGAATGTTCTTATGTGAAATTTTGATTTGTTGTCAATTTGAATTCTTCTTTAGATCATTCTGCTACCTCTGTGGAGATGATTCAGATATTAGTAATTGTTGTTTTCATGTTTGAATATCTATCTGTAAAGTAATCCGCTGCTGCTGTAAAACAGCCATTTCGTTGTGTCCTACCATCTGTGTTCAACTTCGTCCACTGCTGATCCACGCGCTCTCATTACCTGCCTCCTACAAACTGGTTCACACGCTGGCCTGTAATACAACACAAATCCAACAGCCTGGCTTCAATTCCCACAGCCAAATGGACTCAGCATGAAAGATTCCCCTTTTCAAGCTCATCCCCTCAGGTTCAACTACCACCCATCGATCGCTCCCTCATCAGAGAGCAGTGCTCCTGGAGGACGGTGGTGACTTTACTGTATGCTGCATCAGCTCCACTGTCAACGTCGAAACACTTTGCCAACAATTTCTTGATGTTTATAAAATCATGAGGATGAACAGTTAATCGCAGGGTTACTTCCAACTCACGTCAATCTCTGAGCCATGCATTTAACATCGAAACATAGAAAATAAGTGCAGGGGTAGGCCATTCAGCCCTTCAATTCAGGCAGAATCCGAGGAGCAGGAAAATCAGGATGCTGTCTGACTTGCGTTGCTTTTCCAGCACCACTCTAATCGAGACTCTGATTTCCAGCAACTGCAGTCCTCACTTGTGCCATTCAGCCCTTCAAGACAGCACCACCATTCAATATCATCATGACTGAACGTGGATCTGCATGGGTTTCTCTTCAGAAGGGTCGGTGTGGACTTGTCCGTCTGAATGGCCTGCTTCCACACTGTGGTGATTCTATGATGCCAACAGTGTAGGTTCAGTTCCTGCACGTGCAGCAGACCACAGTGAAGGTTCTGCTTTCTCAACCTTGCCTCTGTGTTGACCTACATGTTAACCCAGCCACTGGGCTTTGTCCTTCTATCGAGAAGAGCAGACAAAAATGCTTCTCAGATGACTTTGACTTTCCACTGTGGGTGTAGTACAGTCTGCCAGCAGCAGGGGATGGTGTTGCATCACCTTAATCGCAGGATCGGGTCCAATCTCTGAGGGGGACTGACCCCTTTTTGATGTGAGGGAGGGTGTAAAAAAACCTCACATTCATTTGTCGCTACCGGTTGCTTAAAGGTTTTCATTTGCACTCCGTTTGCGCGGGAGTTATAAGCCCACTGACGGGACGAAGTAACAAGAAAATCAGAATGGGAAACAGAAATTGCTGGAGAAAGTCAGCATCTGGAGTGGGGGTGAGAGTGGGGGAAGAACGCAGTCAACGTTTCTGGTCCAGTGACCATTCTTCAGGACGGCATTTTTCATTTGTCGTCAAAAAGCAGGAAGTCTCGAATGGGTGCCTGGATAGATGAAAGTGTAAGTTTGCCAGGGAGAGCAGAATTGAGACAATTTTCGGTTTTGTTTGTTGGTCAGATTGTTTACAAGAGCAGACTGCTCGGACATGTGAATGCACACCTTTGGAGCAAACGGGACTTGAATACGGCACTCCGGGGTTGAGAAATGGAGCTGACCCCTCAAAATGCCACCGACTCCCCGGCGGGGAATTGAACCCCGGTCTCCCGCGTGACAGGCGGGGATACTAACCACTATACTACCGAGGATTGGACGGCGTCGCCCTCTGTTTCATTGGTATTAGATAGAATGTTCTTATGTGAAATTTTGATTTGTTGTCAATTTGAACTCTTCTTTAGATCATTCTGCTACCTCTGTGGAGATGATTCAGATATTAGTTATTGTTGTTTTCATGTTTGAATATCTATCTGTAAAGTAATCCGCTGCTGCTGTAAAACAGCCATTTCGTTGTGTCCTACCATCTGTGTTCAACTTCGTCCACTGCTGATCCACGCGCTCTCATTACCTGCCTCCTACAAACTGGTTCACACGCTGGCCTGTAATACAACACAAATCCAACAGCCTGGCTTCAATTCCCACAGCCAAATGGACTCAGCATGAAAGATTCCCCTTTTCAAGCTCATCCCCTCAGGTTCAACTACCACCCATCGATCGCTCCCTCATCAGAGAGCAGTGCTCCTCGAGGACGGTGGTGACTTTACTGTACGCTGCATCAGCTCCACTGTCAACGTCGAAACACTTTGCCAACAATTTCTTGATGTTTATAAAATCATGAGGATGAACAGTTAATCGCAGGGTTACTTCCAACTCACGTCAATCTCTGAGCCATGCATTTAACATCGAAACATAGAAAATAAGTGCAGGGGTAGGCCATTCAGCCCTTCAATTCAGGCAGAATCCGAGGAGCAGGAAAATCAGGATGCTGTCTGACTTGCGTTGCTTTTCCAGCACCACTCTAATCGAGACTCTGATTTCCAGCAACTGCAGTCCTCACTTGTGCCATTCAGCCCTTCAAGACAGCACCACCATTCAATATCATCATGACTGAACGTGGATCTGCATGGGTTTCTCTTCAGAAGGGTCGGTGTGGACTTGTCCGTCTGAATGGCCTGCTTCCACACTGTGGTGATTCTATGATGCCAACAGTGTAGGTTCAGTTCCTGCACGTGCAGCAGACCACAGTGAAGGTTCTGCTTTCTCAACCTTGCCTCTGTGTTGACCTACATGTTAACCCAGCCACTGGGCTTTGTCCTTCTATCGAGAAGAGCAGACAAAAATGCTTCTCAGATGACTTTGACTTTCCACTGTGGGTGTAGTACAGTCTGCCAGCAGCAGGGGATGGTGTTGCATCACCTTAATCGCAGGATCGGGTCCAATCTCTGAGGGGGACTGACCCCTTTTTGATGTGAGGGAGGGTGTAAAAAAACCTCACATTCATTTGTCGCTACCGGTTGCTTAAAGGTTTTCATTTGCACTCCGTTTGCGCGGGAGTTATAAGCCCACTGACGGGACGAAGTAACAAGAAAATCAGAATGGGAAACAGAAATTGCTGGAGAAAGTCAGCATCTGGAGTGGGGGTGAGAGTGGGGGAAGAACGCAGTCAACGTTTCTGGTCCAGTGACCATTCTTCAGGACGGCATTTTTCATTTGTCGTCAAAAAGCAGGAAGTCTCGAATGGGTGCCTGGATAGATGAAAGTGTAAGTTTGCCAGGGAGAGCAGAATTGAGACAATTTTCGGTTTTGTTTGTTGGTCAGATTGTTTACAAGAGCAGACTGCTCGGACATGTGAATGCACACCTTTGGAGCAAACGGGACTTGAATACGGCACTCCGGGGTTGAGAAATGGAGCTGACCCCTCAAAATGCCACCGACTCCCCGGCGGGGAATTGAACCCCGGTCTCCCGCGTGACAGGCGGGGATACTAACCACTATACTACCGAGGATTGGACGGCGTCGCCCTCTGTTTCATTGGTATTAGATAGAATGTTCTTATGTGAAATTTTGATTTGTTGTCAATTTGAATTCTTCTTTAGATCATTCTGCTACCTCCGTGGAGATGATTCAGATATTAGTTATTGTTGTTTTCATGTTTGAATATCTATCTGTAAAGTAATCCGCTGCTGCTGTAAAACAGCCATTTCGTTGTGTCCTACCATCTGTGTTCAACTTCGTCCACTGCTGATCCACGCGCTCTCATTACCTGCCTCCTACAAACTGGTTCACACGCTGGCCTGTAATACAACACAAATCCAACAGCCTGGCTTCAATTCCCACAGCCAAATGGACTCAGCATGAAAGATTCCCCTTTTCAAGCTCATCCCCTCAGGTTCAACTACCACCCATCGATCGCTCCCTCATCAGAGAGCAGTGCTCCTCGAGGACGGTGGTGACTTTACTGTACGCTGCATCAGCTCCACTGTCAACGTCGAAACACTTTGCCAACAATTTCTTGATGTTTATAAAATCATGAGGATGAACAGTTAATCGCAGGGTTACTTCCAACTCACGTCAATCTCTGAGCCATGCATTTAACATCGAAACATAGAAAATAAGTGCAGGGGTAGGCCATTCAGCCCTTCAATTCAGGCAGAATCCGAGGAGCAGGAAAATCAGGATGCTGTCTGACTTGCGTTGCTTTTCCAGCACCACTCTAATCGAGACTCTGATTTCCAGCAACTGCAGTCCTCACTTGTGCCATTCAGCCCTTCAAGACAGCACCACCATTCAATATCATCATGACTGAACGTGGATCTGCATGGGTTTCTCTTCAGAAGGGTCGGTGTGGACTTGTCCGTCTGAATGGCCTGCTTCCACACTGTGGTGATTCTATGATGCCAACAGTGTAGGTTCAGTTCCTGCACGTGCAGCAGACCACAGTGAAGGTTCTGCTTTCTCAACCTTGCCTCTGTGTTGACCTACATGTTAACCCAGCCACTGGGCTTTGTCCTTCTATCGAGAAGAGCAGACAAAAATGCTTCTCAGATGACTTTGACTTTCCACTGTGGGTGTAGTACAGTCTGCCAGCAGCAGGGGATGGTGTTGCATCACCTTAATCGCAGGATCGGGTCCAATCTCTGAGGGGGACTGACCCCTTTTTGATGTGAGGGAGGGTGTAAAAAAACCTCACATTCATTTGTCGCTACCGGTTGCTTAAAGGTTTTCATTTGCACTCCGTTTGCGCGGGAGTTATAAGCCCACTGACGGGACGAAGTAACAAGAAAATCAGAATGGGAAACAGAAATTGCTGGAGAAAGTCAGCATCTGGAGTGGGGGTGAGAGTGGGGGAAGAACGCAGTCAACGTTTCTTCAGGACGCCATTCTTCAGGACAGCATTTTTCATTTGTCGTCAAAAAGCAGGAAGTCTCGAATGGGTGCCTGGATAGATGAAAGTGTAAGTTTGCCAGGGAGAGCAGAATTGAGACAATTTTCGGTTTTGTTTGTTGGTCAGATTGTTTACAAGAGCAGACTGCTCGGACATGTGAATGCACACCTTTGGAGCAAACGGGACTTGAATACGGCACTCCGGGGTTGAGAAATGGAGCTGACCCCTCAAAATGCCACCGACTCCCCGGCGGGGAATTGAACCCCGGTCTCCCGCGTGACAGGCGGGGATACTAACCACTATACTACCGAGGATTGGACGGCGTCGCCCTCTGTTTCATTGGTATTAGATAGAATGTTCTTATGTGAAATTTTGATTTGTTGTCAATTTGAATTCTTCTTTAGATCATTCTGCTACCTCTGTGGAGATGATTCAGATATTAGTTATTGTTGTTTTCATGTTTGAATTTCTATCTGTAAAGTAATCCGCTGCTGCTGTAAAACAGCCATTTCGTTGTGTCCTACCATCTGTGTTCAACTTCGTCCACTGCTGATCCACGCGCTCTCATTACCTGCCTCCTACAAACTGGTTCACACGCTGGCCTGTAATACAACACAAATCCAACAGCCTGGCTTCAATTCCCACAGCCAAATGGACTCAGCATGAAAGATTCCCCTTTTCAAGCTCATCCCCTCAGGTTCAACTACCACCCATCGATCGCTCCCTCATCAGAGAGCAGTGCTCCTCGAGGACGGTGGTGACTTTACTGTACGCTGCATCAGCTCCACTGTCAACGTCGAAACACTTTGCCAACAATTTCTTGATGTTTATAAAATCATGAGGATGAACAGTTAATCGCAGGGTTACTTCCAACTCACGTCAATCTCTGAGCCATGCATTTAACATCGAAACATAGAAAATAAGTGCAGGGGTAGGCCATTCAGCCCTTCAATTCAGGCAGAATCCGAGGAGCAGGAAAATCAGGATGCTGTCTGACTTGCGTTGCTTTTCCAGCACCACTCTAATCGAGACTCTGATTTCCAGCAACTGCAGTCCTCACTTGTGCCATTCAGCCCTTCAAGACAGCACCACCATTCAATATCATCATGACTGAACGTGGATCTGCATGGGTTTCTCTTCAGAAGGGTCGGTGTGGACTTGTCCGTCTGAATGGCCTGCTTCCACACTGTGGTGATTCTATGATGCCAACAGTGTAGGTTCAGTTCCTGCACGTGCAGCAGACCACAGTGAAGGTTCTGCTTTCTCAACCTTGCCTCTGTGTTGACCTACATGTTAACCCAGCCACTGGGCTTTGTCCTTCTATCGAGAAGAGCAGACAAAAATGCTTCTCAGATGACTTTGACTTTCCACTGTGGGTGTAGTACAGTCTGCCAGCAGCAGGGGATGGTGTTGCATCACCTTAATCGCAGGATCGGGTCCAATCTCTGAGGGGGACTGACCCCTTTTTGATGTGAGGGAGGGTGTAAAAAAACCTCACATTCATTTGTCGCTACCGGTTGCTTAAAGGTTTTCATTTGCACTCCGTTTGCGCGGGAGTTATAAGCCCACTGACGGGACGAAGTAACAAGAAAATCAGAATGGGAAACAGAAATTGCTGGAGAAAGTCAGCATCTGGAGTGGGGGTGAGAGTGGGGGAAGAACGCAGTCAACGTTTCTGGTCCAGTGACCATTCTTCAGGACGGCATTTTTCATTTGTCGTCAAAAAGCAGGAAGTCTCGAATGGGTGCCTGGATAGATGAAAGTGTAAGTTTGCCAGGGAGAGCAGAATTGAGACAATTTTCGGTTTTGTTTGTTGGTCAGATTGTTTACAAGAGCAGACTGCTCGGACATGTGAATGCACACCTTTGGAGCAAACGGGACTTGAATACGGCACTCCGGGGTTGAGAAATGGAGCTGACCCCTCAAAATGCCACCGACTCCCCGGCGGGGAATTGAACCCCGGTCTCCCGCGTGACAGGCGGGGATACTAACCACTATACTACCGAGGATTGGACGGCGTCGCCCTCTGTTTCATTGGTATTAGATAGAATGTTCTTATGTGAAATTTTGATTTGTTGTCAATTTGAACTCTTCTTTAGATCATTCTGCTACCTCTGTGGAGATGATTCAGATATTAGTTATTGTTGTTTTCATGTTTGAATATCTATCTGTAAAGTAATCCGCTGCTGCTGTAAAACAGCCATTTCGTTGTGTCCTACCATCTGTGTTCAACTTCGTCCACTGCTGATCCATGCGCTCTCATTACCTGCCTCCTACAAACTGGTTCACACGCTGGCCTGTAATACAACACAAATCCAACAGCCTGGCTTCAATTCCCACAGCCAAATGGACTCAGCATGAAAGATTCCCCTTTTCAAGCTCATCCCCTCAGGTTCAACTACCACCCATCGATCGCTCCCTCATCAGAGAGCAGTGCTCCTCGAGGACGGTGGTGACTTTACTGTACGCTGCATCAGCTCCACTGTCAACGTCGAAACACTTTGCCAACAATTTCTTGATGTTTATAAAATCATGAGGATGAACAGTTAATCGCAGGGTTACTTCCAACTCACGTCAATCTCTGAGCCATGCATTTAACATCGAAACATAGAAAATAAGTGCAGGGGTAGGCCATTCAGCCCTTCAATTCAGGCAGAATCCGAGGAGCAGGAAAATCAGGATGCTGTCTGACTTGCGTTGCTTTTCCAGCACCACTCTAATCGAGACTCTGATTTCCAGCAACTGCAGTCCTCACTTGTGCCATTCAGCCCTTCAAGACAGCACCACCATTCAATATCATCATGACTGAACGTGGATCTGCATGGGTTTCTCTTCAGAAGGGTCGGTGTGGACTTGTCCGTCTGAATGGCCTGCTTCCACACTGTGGTGATTCTATGATGCCAACAGTGTAGGTTCAGTTCCTGCACGTGCAGCAGACCACAGTGAAGGTTCTGCTTTCTCAACCTTGCCTCTGTGTTGACCTACATGTTAACCCAGCCACTGGGCTTTGTCCTTCTATCGAGAAGAGCAGACAAAAATGCTTCTCAGATGACTTTGACTTTCCACTGTGGGTGTAGTACAGTCTGCCAGCAGCAGGGGATGGTGTTGCATCACCTTAATCGCAGGATCGGGTCCAATCTCTGAGGGGGACTGACCCCTTTTTGATGTGAGGGAGGGTGTAAAAAAACCTCACATTCATTTGTCGCTACCGGTTGCTTAAAGGTTTTCATTTGCACTCCGTTTGCGCGGGAGTTATAAGCCCACTGACGGGACGAAGTAACAAGAAAATCAGAATGGGAAACAGAAATTGCTGGAGAAAGTCAGCATCTGGAGTGGGGGTGAGAGTGGGGGAAGAACGCAGTCAACGTTTCTTCAGGACGCCATTCTTCAGGACGGCATTTTTCATTTGTCGTCAAAAAGCAGGAAGTCTCGAATGGGTGCCTGGATAGATGAAAGTGTAAGTTTGCCAGGGAGAGCAGAATTGAGACAATTTTCGGTTTTGTTTGTTGGTCAGATTGTTTACAAGAGCAGACTGCTCGGACATGTGAATGCACACCTTTGGAGCAAACGGGACTTGAATACGGCACTCCGGGGTTGAGAAATGGAGCTGACCCCTCAAAATGCCACCGACTCCCCGGCGGGGAATTGAACCCCGGTCACCCGCGTGACAGGCGGGGATACTAACCACTATACGACCGAGGATTGGACGGCGTCGCCCTCTGTTTCATTGGTATTAGATAGAATGTTCTTATGTGAAATTTTGATTTGTTGTCAATTTGAATTCTTCTTTAGATCATTCTGCTACCTCCGTGGAGATGATTCAGATATTAGTTATTGTTGTTTTCATGTTTGAATATCTATCTGTAAAGTAATCCGCTGCTGCTGTAAAACAGCCATTTCGTTGTGTCCTACCATCTGTGTTCAACTTCGTCCACTGCTGATCCACGCGCTCTCATTACCTGCCTCCTACAAACTGGTTCACACGCTGGCCTGTAATACAACACAAATCCAACAGCCTGGCTTCAATTCCCACAGCCAAATGGACTCAGCATGAAAGATTCCCCTTTTCAAGCTCATCCCCTCAGGTTCAACTACCACCCATCGATCGCTCCCTCATCAGAGAGCAGTGCTCCTGGAGGACGGTGGTGACTTTACTGTATGCTGCATCAGCTCCACTGTCAACGTCGAAACACTTTGCCAACAATTTCTTGATGTTTATAAAATCATGAGGATGAACAGTTAATCGCAGGGTTACTTCCAACTCACGTCAATCTCTGAGCCATGCATTTAACATCGAAACATAGAAAATAAGTGCAGGGGTAGGCCATTCAGCCCTTCAATTCAGGCAGAATCCGAGGAGCAGGAAAATCAGGATGCTGTCTGACTTGCGTTGCTTTTCCAGCACCACTCTAATCGAGACTCTGATTTCCAGCAACTGCAGTCCTCACTTGTGCCATTCAGCCCTTCAAGACAGCACCACCATTCAATATCATCATGACTGAACGTGGATCTGCATGGGTTTCTCTTCAGAAGGGTCGGTGTGGACTTGTCCGTCTGAATGGCCTGCTTCCACACTGTGGTGATTCTATGATGCCAACAGTGTAGGTTTAGTTCCTGCACGTGCAGCAGACCACAGTGAAGGTTCTGCTTTCTCAACCTTGCCTCTGTGTTGACCTACATGTTAACCCAGCCACTGGGCTTTGTCCTTCTATCGAGAAGAGCAGACAAAAATGCTTCTCAGATGACTTTGACTTTCCACTGTGGGTGTAGTACAGTCTGCCAGCAGCAGGGGATGGTGTTGCATCACCTTAATCGCAGGATCGGGTCCAATCTCTGAGGGGGACTGACCCCTTTTTGATGTGAGGGAGGGTGTAAAAAAACCTCACATTCATTTGTCGCTACCGGTTGCTTAAAGGTTTTCATTTGCACTCCGTTTGCGCGGGAGTTATAAGCCCACTGACGGGACGAAGTAACAAGAAAATCAGAATGGGAAACAGAAATTGCTGGAGAAAGTCAGCATCTGGAGTGGGGGTGAGAGTGGGGGAAGAACGCAGTCAACGTTTCTTCAGGACGCCATTCTTCAGGACGGCATTTTTCATTTGTCGTCAAAAAGCAGGAAGTCTCGAATGGGTGCCTGGATAGATGAAAGTGTAAGTTTGCCAGGGAGAGCAGAATTGAGACAATTTTCGGTTTTGTTTGTTGGTCAGATTGTTTACAAGAGCAGACTGCTCGGACATGTGAATGCACACCTTTGGAGCAAACGGGACTTGAATACGGCACTCCGGGGTTGAGAAATGGAGCTGACCCCTCAAAATGCCACCGACTCCCCGGCGGGGAATTGAACCCCGGTCTCCCGCGTGACAGGCGGGGATACTAACCACTATACTACCGAGGATTGGACGGCGTCGCCCTCTGTTTCATTGGTATTAGATAGAATGTTCTTATGTGAAATTTTGATTTGTTGTCAATTTGAATTCTTCTTTAGATCATTCTGCTACCTCTGTGGAGATGATTCAGATATTAGTTATTGTTGTTTTCATGTTTGAATATCTATCTGTAAAGTAATCCGCTGCTGCTGTAAAACAGCCATTTCGTTGTGTCCTACCATCTGTGTTCAACTTCGTCCACTGCTGATCCACGCGCTCTCATTACCTGCCTCCTACAAACTGGTTCACACGCTGGCCTGTAATACAACACAAATCCAACAGCCTGGCTTCAATTCCCACAGCCAAATGGACTCAGCATGAAAGATTCCCCTTTTCAAGCTCATCCCCTCAGGTTCAACTACCACCCATCGATCGCTCCCTCATCAGAGAGCAGTGCTCCTGGAGGACGGTGGTGACTTTACTGTATGCTGCATCAGCTCCACTGTCAACGTCGAAACACTTTGCCAACAATTTCTTGATGTTTATAAAATCATGAGGATGAACAGTTAATCGCAGGGTTACTTCCAACTCACGTCAATCTCTGAGCCATGCATTTAACATCGAAACATAGAAAATAAGTGCAGGGGTAGGCCATTCAGCCCTTCAATTCAGGCAGAATCCGAGGAGCAGGAAAATCAGGATGCTGTCTGACTTGCGTTGCTTTTCCAGCACCACTCTAATCGAGACTCTGATTTCCAGCAACTGCAGTCCTCACTTGTGCCATTCAGCCCTTCAAGACAGCACCACCATTCAATATCATCATGACTGAACGTGGATCTGCATGGGTTTCTCTTCAGAAGGGTCGGTGTGGACTTGTCCGTCTGAATGGCCTGCTTCCACACTGTGGTGATTCTATGATGCCAACAGTGTAGGTTCAGTTCCTGCACGTGCAGCAGACCACAGTGAAGGTTCTGCTTTCTCAACCTTGCCTCTGTGTTGACCTACATGTTAACCCAGCCACTGGGCTTTGTCCTTCTATCGAGAAGAGCAGACAAAAATGCTTCTCAGATGACTTTGACTTTCCACTGTGGGTGTAGTACAGTCTGCCAGCAGCAGGGGATGGTGTTGCATCACCTTAATCGCAGGATCGGGTCCAATCTCTGAGGGGGACTGACCCCTTTTTGATGTGAGGGAGGGTGTAAAAAAACCTCACATTCATTTGTCGCTACCGGTTGCTTAAAGGTTTTCATTTGCACTCCGTTTGCGCGGGAGTTATAAGCCCACTGACGGGACGAAGTAACAAGAAAATCAGAATGGGAAACAGAAATTGCTGGAGAAAGTCAGCATCTGGAGTGGGGGTGAGAGTGGGGGAAGAACGCAGTCAACGTTTCTTCAGGACGCCATTCTTCAGGACGGCATTTTTCATTTGTCGTCAAAAAGCAGGAAGTCTCGAATGGGTGCCTGGATAGATGAAAGTGTAAGTTTGCCAGGGAGAGCAGAATTGAGACAATTTTCGGTTTTGTTTGTTGGTCAGATTGTTTACAAGAGCAGACTGCTCGGACATGTGAATGCACACCTTTGGAGCAAACGGGACTTGAATACGGCACTCCGGGGTTGAGAAATGGAGCTGACCCCTCAAAATGCCACCGACTCCCCGGCGGGGAATTGAACCCCGGTCTCCCGCGTGACAGGCGGGGATACTAACCACTATACTACCGAGGATTGGACGGCGTCGCCCTCTGTTTCATTGGTATTAGATAGAATGTTCTTATGTGAAATTTTGATTTGTTGTCAATTTGAATTCTTCTTTAGATCATTCTGCTACCTCTGTGGAGATGATTCAGATATTAGTTATTGTTGTTTTCATGTTTGAATATCTATCTGTAAAGTAATCCGCTGCTGCTGTAAAACAGCCATTTCGTTGTGTCCTACCATCTGTGTTCAACTTCGTCCACTGCTGATCCACGCGCTCTCATTACCTGCCTCCTACAAACTGGTTCACACGCTGGCCTGTAATACAACACAAATCCAACAGCCTGGCTTCAATTCCCACAGCCAAATGGACTCAGCATGAAAGATTCCCCTTTTCAAGCTCATCCCCTCAGGTTCAACTACCACCCATCGATCGCTCCCTCATCAGAGAGCAGTGCTCCTCGAGGACGGTGGTGACTTTACTGTATGCTGCATCAGCTCCACTGTCAACGTCGAAACACTTTGCCAACAATTTCTTGATGTTTATAAAATCATGAGGATGAACAGTTAATCGCAGGGTTACTTCCAACTCACGTCAATCTCTGAGCCATGCATTTAACATCGAAACATAGAAAATAAGTGCAGGGGTAGGCCATTCAGCCCTTCAATTCAGGCAGAATCCGAGGAGCAGGAAAATCAGGATGCTGTCTGACTTGCGTTGCTTTTCCAGCACCACTCTAATCGAGACTCTGATTTCCAGCAACTGCAGTCCTCACTTGTGCCATTCAGCCCTTCAAGACAGCACCACCATTCAATATCATCATGACTGAACGTGGATCTGCATGGGTTTCTCTTCAGAAGGGTCGGTGTGGACTTGTCCGTCTGAATGGCCTGCTTCCACACTGTGGTGATTCTATGATGCCAACAGTGTAGGTTCAGTTCCTGCACGTGCAGCAGACCACAGTGAAGGTTCTGCTTTCTCAACCTTGCCTCTGTGTTGACCTACATGTTAACCCAGCCACTGGGCTTTGTCCTTCTATCGAGAAGAGCAGACAAAAATGCTTCTCAGATGACTTTGACTTTCCACTGTGGGTGTAGTACAGTCTGCCAGCAGCAGGGGATGGTGTTGCATCACCTTAATCGCAGGATCGGGTCCAATCTCTGAGGGGGACTGACCCCTTTTTGATGTGAGGGAGGGTGTAAAAAAACCTCACATTCATTTGTCGCTACCGGTTGCTTAAAGGTTTTCATTTGCACTCCGTTTGCGCGGGAGTTATAAGCCCACTGACGGGACGAAGTAACAAGAAAATCAGAATGGGAAACAGAAATTGCTGGAGAAAGTCAGCATCTGGAGTGGGGGTGAGAGTGGGGGAAGAACGCAGTCAACGTTTCTTCAGGACGCCATTCTTCAGGACGGCATTTTTCATTTGTCGTCAAAAAGCAGGAAGTCTCGAATGGGTGCCTGGATAGATGAAAGTGTAAGTTTGCCAGGGAGAGCAGAATTGAGACAATTTTCGGTTTTGTTTGTTGGTCAGATTGTTTACAAGAGCAGACTGCTCGGACATGTGAATGCACACCTTTGGAGCAAACGGGACTTGAATACGGCACTCCGGGGTTGAGAAATGGAGCTGACCCCTCAAAATGCCACCGACTCCCCGGCGGGGAATTGAACCCCGGTCTCCCGCGTGACAGGCGGGGATACTAACCACTATACTACCGAGGACTGGACGGCGTCGCCCTCTGTTTCATTGGTATTAGATAGAATGTTCTTATGTGAAATTTTGATTTGTTGTCAATTTGAATTCTTCTTTAGATCATTCTGCTACCTCCGTGGAGATGATTCAGATATTAGTTATTGTTGTTTTCATGTTTGAATATCTATCTGTAAAGTAATCCGCTGCTGCTGTAAAACAGCCATTTCGTTGTGTCCTACCATCTGTGTTCAACTTCGTCCACTGCTGATCCACGCGCTCTCATTACCTGCCTCCTACAAACTGGTTCACACGCTGGCCTGTAATACAACACAAATCCAACAGCCTGGCTTCAATTCCCACAGCCAAATGGACTCAGCATGAAAGATTCCCCTTTTCAAGCTCATCCCCTCAGGTTCAACTACCACCCATCGATCGCTCCCTCATCAGAGAGCAGTGCTCCTCGAGGACGGTGGTGACTTTACTGTACGCTGCATCAGCTCCACTGTCAACGTCGAAACACTTTGCCAACAATTTCTTGATGTTTATAAAATCATGAGGATGAACAGTTAATCGCAGGGTTACTTCCAACTCACGTCAATCTCTGAGCCATGCATTTAACATCGAAACATAGAAAATAAGTGCAGGGGTAGGCCATTCAGCCCTTCAATTCAGGCAGAATCCGAGGAGCAGGAAAATCAGGATGCTGTCTGACTTGCGTTGCTTTTCCAGCACCACTCTAATCGAGACTCTGATTTCCAGCAACTGCAGTCCTCACTTGTGCCATTCAGCCCTTCAAGACAGCACCACCATTCAATATCATCATGACTGAACGTGGATCTGCATGGGTTTCTCTTCAGAAGGGTCGGTGTGGACTTGTCCGTCTGAATGGCCTGCTTCCACACTGTGGTGATTCTATGATGCCAACAGTGTAGGTTCAGTTCCTGCACGTGCAGCAGACCACAGTGAAGGTTCTGCTTTCTCAACCTTGCCTCTGTGTTGACCTACATGTTAACCCAGCCACTGGGCTTTGTCCTTCTATCGAGAAGAGCAGACAAAAATGCTTCTCAGATGACTTTGACTTTCCACTGTGGGTGTAGTACAGTCTGCCAGCAGCAGGGGATGGTGTTGCATCACCTTAATCGCAGGATCGGGTCCAATCTCTGAGGGGGACTGACCCCTTTTTGATGTGAGGGAGGGTGTAAAAAAACCTCACATTCATTTGTCGCTACCGGTTGCTTAAAGGTTTTCATTTGCACTCCGTTTGCGCGGGAGTTATAAGCCCACTGACGGGACGAAGTAACAAGAAAATCAGAATGGGAAACAGAAATTGCTGGAGAAAGTCAGCATCTGGAGTGGGGGTGAGAGTGGGGGAAGAACGCAGTCAACGTTTCTTCAGGACGCCATTCTTCAGGACGGCATTTTTCATTTGTCGTCAAAAAGCAGGAAGTCTCGAATGGGTGCCTGGATAGATGAAAGTGTAAGTTTGCCAGGGAGAGCAGAATTGAGACAATTTTCGGTTTTGTTTGTTGGTCAGATTGTTTACAAGAGCAGACTGCTCGGACATGTGAATGCACACCTTTGGAGCAAACGGGACTTGAATACGGCACTCCGGGGTTGAGAAATGGAGCTGACCCCTCAAAATGCCACCGACTCCCCGGCGGGGAATTGAACCCCGGTCTCCCGCGTGACAGGCGGGGATACTAACCACTATACTACCGAGGATTGGACGGCGTCGCCCTCTGTTTCATTGGTATTAGATAGAATGTTCTTATGTGAAATTTGGATTTGTTGTCAATTTGAATTCTTCTTTAGATCATTCTGCTACCTCCGTGGAGATGATTCAGATATTAGTTATTGTTGTTTTCATGTTTGAATATCTATCTGTAAAGTAATCCGCTGCTGCTGTAAAACAGCCATTTCGT
Organism: Chiloscyllium plagiosum; assembly: GCF_037043375.1. NCBI lineage: Eukaryota > Metazoa > Chordata > Chondrichthyes > Orectolobiformes > Hemiscylliidae > Chiloscyllium > Chiloscyllium plagiosum. Next base: position 18,199,157 of record NW_028270173.1, on the reverse strand, counting down.
TGTGTCCTACCATCTGTGTTCAACTTCGTCCACTGCTGATCCACGCGCTCTCATTACCTGCCTCCTACAAACTGGTTCACACGCTGGCCTGTAATACAACACAAATCCAACAGCCTGGCTTCAATTCCCACAGCCAAATGGACTCAGCATGAAAGATTCCCCTTTTCAAGCTCATCCCCTCAGGTTCAACTACCACCCATCGATCGCTCCCTCATCAGAGAGCAGTGCTCCTCGAGGACGGTGGTGACTTTACTGTACGCTGCATCAGCTCCACTGTCAACGTCGAAACACTTTGCCAACAATTTCTTGATGTTTATAAAATCATGAGGATGAACAGTTAATCGCAGGGTTACTTCCAACTCACGTCAATCTCTGAGCCATGCATTTAACATCGAAACATAGAAAATAAGTGCAGGGGTAGGCCATTCAGCCCTTCAATTCAG